>NC_073693.1:313483504-313702790 GCF_029784155.1 Uranotaenia lowii
TTACTCATAGTTTATAACCCTCATCTGAACATTTTCAATTCAATCCGATGCATGGTCACGACAATATCGCGAAAACAGTGAGCAACTAATATGGACGGCCTTTTTTTTATCACGATTCAAAAGTTGACACTTGAAATCAATTATCTATTCTGTTAAACTCCCATGTGCCAATTTTCATTACAATTCTATGTTCAACCAAGAGAATATCCTAAAAACAGTGAACAGATAATAACCCCTTTTGCCGAACCCTGAGTCAAGATTTGAAACCTGAAAGCAAAAGAGCGTCCCTCAAAACTCCTATGCGGAAATTTTCATCTCAATCCAATGTAGAATAACGTCAAAATCGCAAAAACATTAAAATTGGGTATGAACTACTCCTTCAGCCGACTTCTGATCCGCAATTCAAAACTTGAAATCGATTGCTCGTTTCTCAAAACACTCATGTGCTAATTTTCATCACAATACGTTCTATAATAACGCCAATATCGCAAAAACATCAATCAGTGGATATGGACGACCCCTTTTGCCGACCCCTGACCCTAAATTTGATAACTGTAATCGAATGCTCGTCTCTCAGAACACTCATGTGCAAATTTTCATCACAATCCGATGTATAGTAACGCCAATATCGCAAAAACATTAATCAGTGAATATGGACGACCCCTTTGGCCGACCCCTGACCCTAAATTTGATAACTGTAATCGTTTGCTCGTCTCTCAAAACACTCATGTGCAAATTTTCATCACAATCCGATGCATAATAACGCCAATATAGCAAAAACGTTAATCAGTGAATATGGACGACCCCTTCGGCCGACCCCTGACCCTAAATTTGATAACTGTAATCGATTGCTCGGCTTTTAAAACTCTCATGTGCAAATTTTCAACACAATCAGACGAAAAATAACGTCAATATTGCGAAAACATTATTTGTCTTGTATGGACGACCCCTTTCAGAAGGGGTCATCCAAAAATCTGAAAACATTTTTCATCCTTCCTGGACCTAATGAGTATCCATGCCAAATTTCAGACCTCTAGCTCTTAAGACGGCTGAGTCTATAGAGGACAAACAAACAAACAAACAAACAAACATACAGATAATTGCTTTTTATATATATAGATTCTTTGCAGTCGATTTGTGTGTGTCAGATGTGTTAAGCGATATTGTAGCGCAATAGTCGAAGTGTGGCATGATCACCTATTTTACATAAATTATTTTTGACCAGAATGTCATATATCGGCTGATTCGTATTTGACGGCGATTTTCTTGATTGTATAGTCATGCTAAGTATGGACCTGACGCACTCCTTCGATGGCACAACCATCAATCAACAATTCTAGCAACTTCTTATTTGACGATTTTCAATACAAAAACAAAAAAAAAACCCAAAGTCTCTATTTACCGGTTTTATATCTTTAATAAGTAATTTAATTATAATCTAAGAAGCCTTAAACATATATCTAGATGGTAAACGTGTCGATTGACACGATTTGCGATGTACAGGATGGCCAGCGAGTTAATATTATCAAATTCCCGTTTTCCCGGTTTTCACGATTGAGATGTTATGATTTTCCGTATTCAAAAATACACAAATAAATATGCTTATCGGGGTTTTTGACAATATAAATAGATATTTTTATGAAAGTTGAACGTAAAAGTTCGAGAGGACTTAAAATTGTTTAGTATCCTTGATATTCAAAGGTTTTCAGGTTACGGTGATGGTAATACTGTGAGAAATAATGCTAGTTGGCCTAACCTTAACCGAAAATTGTTATCTTCTTTTCAAACATTCACATCAACTTCACTTATTATAAGTGAAAATCCTTTATTTTTATTATTTTCGTAAGATAAAATATAGTTTCAATATAATTTCAAGTTAAAATTCCGAATTTTACTATTGAACTCTGGTTTCTGAATTCTTAAATTCGAGATATAATCATGAAGGCCGAATTTCGTACTGAGTAACCGATCCATAAATCAACTTTATTTCAAGTTCATTCAAGGATTCATAATTCGAATGTTAATTTTAATTTCTGACGCTTATCTTCGGAATAAAAAATTAAGTTTTATGGTATTGCTGTCTGTGCTACTGATTGATATTCTTTTTTTTTTATTATGCAGTTCTTAAAACAGATTCGCTGAATCTTATTACATTACATGAATCTTATGCAGCAATCAGAAATTAAATTTCCGTTCTCATATTCAAAATACTGGATGAGTATTTTCGCTCGATAACCTTTAAAATTTATCTGAATTCTGAGCCTGAATCTTCTGTTCAACTTCAAAATGCATGTTTTCATTCGATTTTTCAATTTGAAATCCTATTTAAATTTGAAAATTACTGTTACGTTAAATTTTCTTTTAAATTTTATAAAATAAAGAATGCGATTACTGGTTTAAGCAAATGATGTAAACAAAATGGTGGCCGTATAAACAAACAAAGAAAGTTGAATTTTATTAGAATTTTAATATTTTTTAATATTTTATAAGTCAAATAAAAATTTGGAGTATTGTTATGATATTTTTTTATTTTTTGATGGTACCGATAACTCGATTGAAAACAGCTAAAAATAATGTCATAAGGAATGTATTCGAAAAAAATGCAATACTTTGTTTTTTGAATAACTTTTGAATACATGGATGGAAATTGATTAAATTTTCAGTCACGCATTCTAGTAATGTAATGTATACGTGTACAAAATTTGGTGACACTCTGTCAAGTGGTTTTTGAGATAGCGTCGAATACTGAAGTTCAAAATTTTTTTAGGAAAATCGAGAAAAAATCAGAAAAGTTTCAGTGGGAGACCCAAAAACAGCTGGAAATCAACTATTCGACTTAAATTCACATGACGAATCATTTAAGAAGTCCTAGAGGATCCAATAGTAAGCTAACATTTGATTAAAAGTGAAGATTATTGATTTCATGAAGTGAGAGGAATATGAGAGGTTTTTTTCAAGCTCAATCCTAAAATACGAATAGAAGAAATGATAAAAATAAGACAAATTTTCCTGACTGGTTCCTCTAGCTGACTTATAAATTGGCCTGACTTCATTTCTACAAGATAGAAAAGCTGCCCACCGGTAAAATAAACAAAATACGGTGGTCAAATAATGCGCAAAATATTTGGACTGCTTGTGGGAAGATATTTAAAAAAAATCGTAATGGACGGCAAAACTAACTCTTTAGCGGGCACATTGCAGCATTCCAACCAGAAACTGTTCATTGGTAAGTCTTGTATTTTCCGGATATAAACAAGGAGAAAAAATTGAAAAATATTATGTCTTGTACTTGAGGAGGCTAAAAATCTGTGGAAACTGTCCTGCTTCTCCTAAATAATGAAATGTTGCGGGGTAAAGCATGATATACGTTAACAAGTTTTCCTCGTAAAAATACTCTTTCACTCTTTTCAACATCTGTAAATTTTCTCCTAACTTTACTATCCATCTTTATCAATTTTCAATTCTGATATTCTTTCTCCAAGAATAAATATACATTTTCACCGATATGCAGAAAATAAATTTACAAAAATAACGGAAATTCGTAAAACAAAGTGCAAAACGGTAGAAAACATTAAAACCTTTGATTAATTAACGCTATACGAGTATTGTATTCATACTTTTACGACATAACATTTCTTTGCACCACGAATGTATGCGCTGAGTCAAAAATCCCAATGTGTTAAGAAATTTTCTACTGTTCCCGGGAAAATCCCGTTTCTGAGTTTCTGAGAAAAAAATTCGTCATTATGAAATGAATGAACTTTATGATTTCATATGTTTATAATAGGTATTTGGGAAATACTATTCATAAATAATTTTGCTGGTTTTGATTCGAAATTCCAGTTTTTCCCGGATTTCCCCGTTCCATTTTCAATTTCCGGGTTTTCCCGGTTCGCTGGCCATTCTGGATGTAATTTTATATGCATATAAAGGCATCGGTTTTCTAAAACAAGTCCCAAAAAGTATATTTTTAGCCAAAAATTATGTTGAGATGAGATGACACCAAATTTTGACGATTTTTGAATTTTGAAGTCAATTCGCACCAAAACTAAAATTTAGATTTTATCGATTCCCATTTGAAACCCCCTTTTCTAGGTGGTTCATGAGGGTAGAAAAAACAAATATTTGACGCCTAAAACAAGTCTGATTTAAACTTTGCACAGGTAAGCTAATTTACAAAATTTTCACATATGGTCGGTTTTAGTAGTTCTATTTCTACTATACATTAATTGCCACCCTTATGTATCTAAGCATTTCAAAAATATTCAAATGTATGAGCATTTCTGCGGCTTTTTGCTATATAATTCAGCATAAAGTTGCCCTCAGAAAACAACCCTTCTAAAACAAATTTCAAAAGGGCAGAGATCGATACTTTGGCTTCGATTTTTTAGGTGGATCGATCCTGGATTTATTTAGCTGAATCGATCTTGGGAATCGAGTTTTTCCCAAAATATCGAACAACCCTACTGTAAATACTTGAATCATAAATAACATTAAAAGGTATACTTATTATCGTAAACTTTATTTTCATAACATCGACCGTTTTGTATAAATAGAAACAGCCGCAAAGAAGTAAATTCAAGTTACAAAGAAGGATTTTCTAAAACCGTATGCTTTTCAAGGAAATCGATTAATTATGAAGGCGAGAATTCAGTCCAAAAACTGTTTTGATTTTATTGTGTGATTTCAGATAAAAAATTAAGAGATTTCTTTTATCCATACATTCACAATGATACAAAAACTTCCATTTCATTTTCCCGGAGGACAAATGGTCAGAATTTGACAAAACCGAATTTGAAGTCATCAGCATTTTTTGAGAAACTTCGGTTTAATGTACAAATTGTTCCTACCAGGCTACAGGAATCAAAATTTATGAATTTTAAGGACCAGAATTAGTAATTTTTAAACCAAGAAACGTATCTCCGTTAATCATATGTATTTGCTTTTTCGGTCTTTAAAATGAGATTCAAATTTTGTTGTTTGCTCATGGTGATGGTGCTTACACTGATCCGCGATGCCAGGTAAATGTTTGACGTTTTGTAGTTAGGAAAAAAGGTAAACAAAAGGTGTACATTTTCGATGAATTTTAACCTCTTTTTACTACGACTTTTTACTTCAGAGATCTCTTAAAAAGCAAGTAGAATCAACTTTTAGGTCTTCTTCTAGTGTTTTAAATTTTTTTGAAAAAAATTTGATAGCTACTAAGCGATAAATTGAGTTTCAAAAACTGGTGTTTTTCTTGCGATTGGAAACACATCTAAATGCTTTAAAAGTTTTTGAATGAAAAAGTAATATTTTCACAAAAACATTCATTAAAAAAAATTGTTGGAGATACTTGTAAACTAACTTTACGAAAGTTCTGTTTTGGAAAGCATTCTAACAAGGAAAAAACTTGGTTGAAAAAACCGGAATTTTATCCTGTTTTTTGTTAAAAAAAAGTAACAAATTTGATGTTTTTTTCTGGAATCAATGAAGTGTTTGAGTTGTTTTTTTGTACTGGAAGAAGATTTAAAATGATTTAAATTTTTTATAGATTTATTTACGAGTGATATTTCATTTATGAAAAATGTACTTCTGGAATGTCTGCTCTTATGTGAGAGCTGTTTGCACATTTTTGGAACATTTTTGTAAAAAAATCTAATGTATTTCCGTCGACGTGTCTTGCAAGTACCTTTTCATGACAAAATTTTGTCCAATAATTATCAAAAAAAACATTAAGAGTTAATTCCCTTTTAATTATATGCCTGTTCCTAAAAGCTTCCCAAATTCTCTAAACTCTTGTATGGAGCACTTTGTAGCGCTACTGTTCGGTTAATATCTCGGATAAACTGATGTAACACTGTGTTCCCTTTTTGTCAACCATCATCTCAATAGTTAGTGATTATACCTACCTTTGATAGTGATGGCGCTTCTGGAATAGGAAATGTTCACACAGGAGCTTTTGGTTCGGGAATGATGAGCTAGATGTCGCCCAGAGCTCTGGACGATAAAATTTTCTTTTTTTCTGAACCGTTTCATTATTTAAAGACTAAACAATTCAACAAATAACTCTAAAGTAAACGATTAATCTCTGACTTTACCTCATACGCAGTCTGCAGATATCATCCAGTCATCGGAGTTTCAATTTTTATTCTTTTTATTACATATGTGCAACTTGTAATTTCCATTAGATGTTTCATTAGTCGGTGTTCGGAATTTTGAATAAGACATTCCCTTACTCTACATATTAAGGAAAAATGTATATATGGTTTATGTTCTTTCTTTCTTTGATATTTTATGTTTCTCTAATACTTCCCATCACCTTTGAAAATTTGTTAATTTTCAGGTACGAATATGTACCAAGACGAACTCAAAACATTAGATTTGATTAGTAAACTTAGGACTGGATTCGAATAAAATCCAACACTTTCGTTTGTGGATAACTTTTGAGCGGATTTTAGCTTACTGTTTGATCCTCAAAGATTTCAAGAACGATATACCAAATGAATTTTGATCGCATAGTTGATTTCTAGGTTTTTGAGGTCTCGCAATCCTGAACAACATTTTAGGTCAATGAATTTATCCATTAGACGCTATCGCAAAAACTACTTGAACGATATCCACAAAATTTTGCACATGTAAACACTAAATACTTTACTGGGTAGTATCACTGAAAATTTCATCATTTTTCATCCATCCGTTCAAAAGCTATTCACAAATGAAAGTGTTGCATTTTTTCGAATACAGTTCTTGGTGTTATTGATGATCACTTTCACACGAGTTGTGAACTTCTATATTACTTTTTTATTTCTGGTTCTGATACTGCAGTTCATAAAAAATATATTTTCACATTATCCGCTAGGTAACGATTTCTTAAAGGAACGGCTGTACAAATCGTTTGGAAGTTTTTCCAAGACACTTTGCAGTATCCATAGAGTTTCTAATGAAGACTAACTGATACAAAAAATTTTAAAAGATAACAAGTGGAACAGCATTTTTAATTTCTCTTTTTAATAACTGATTTTAGAAAAGTTTGATTATTGGTTTGATTGAGTGGGAGGACAATTATTCATTTCGCTTTGCCAAAAGATATAGGAATATGAAAATTAGCCATGAAAACACATTTTCACATAAGTTTAGGCGAAATGCGGTATGAGATTTTTTTTTACATCCTGATTATCAGATTTATTGCTGCTTTCAGATTTTTATTTCAGGTTGTTTCAAATTATAACAATCTTCCATTCTATTTCTTCTTCTTCAGCCTCAACACCTCCAGCCGAACGGGTCGTGTAATTCCAACGATAGCGGTCGGCCAAACGCATCAGTACATTCCGGCATCGAGCTTCTTCATTAACAAGCGTATCGGGGAAGCTGTGGAGGTGGCTGCCCCGATCGGCAAGGTGATAGGTCCTTCCGGGTACGCCGAGAACCAGTTGACTCCACCGAGTGGCCAGAGCACTTTTACGCCGATGCGCCAAACTTTTGGTGGAGCTAGCCCTACTGAGTTGCTTTCCTCGCCGAGGGAAGTTTCTGAGACGGATCTGTACTTGCTGGGCGCCATCGAGAAGTTGGTCTACCGAGTGGATTACATGGAAAATAGATTGAGGCGGGCTGAGCAAATAATTTACTACCTGATGGCTGGGAACAATCAAAAAGTTGGTACGTTGATTAAAAAAGGATTCAGGGATGTTAAAAATGTTAATTAAATTTTCTTTTTTAGAAACGTGTCCCGATAACTTCACCAGGGTGCACGACATATGCTATCATTTTGGAGTGGATCGCGGCCTAAATTGGAAGTCGGCAAATGCTTTGTGCAAATCTTATGGGGCCCATCTGGCAGAGTTTGAATCCTCGTCGGAGTTCCAGGATGTAGTTGCCTACATTTTGAACAACCAACAGCACCGAGGTAAAGAGTTTTGGTTGGGCGGTCTTAATCCCGGATTGTTGTGGATTTGGACCCAGTCGGCCAAACCGGTGAATCCAAACACAAATCTCACATCGATAACGTCTGGCAATAAAAACACTACTACGACGAAACCGGAAACCAATAAAGAGGGAACGAAGATCGTTAATAAACCGCAGAAACCTGCGGAACCTACCCTGGAAATAACTGGCACCGGAAGATGTCTTACGCTAACCTACAACGGAGCTCTCTACACGTACGGGTACAAAGGCCAAGATTGCTCGGCCAGATTCAACTACATCTGCGAGAAGAAGAACAAGGCCCTGGACAACGAGATAAACCGCATAGCGAAGCAATTGAATCTGAATTAAATCAAGCGTTGATTATTTAAGTTATTTATTTGTAAGAAGAAACATAATTTATTAAAACACCATTATACTTTCAAGTCTCAGAGTCTCAGGATAGGATAACTGTAGCGATGACAAACACTGATCCGAGAAGTCCGCAGAAGGCCAGTCCACAGGTGGTCAGATACATCGTATGATCCATGGGGCCCTTCAGAAAGACTGGCTTGTTGTCCCGGACTTGAAATTTGGCCTGCATTTCTTTGATCTTGTGGTAACCGGAGGCAATCTGGTACTGTTTTCCCGACCCCGACGACCGCGATGACGAACCACCGGGATGGCAAGGGGGGCATGGCCGTGGAGGTTCATTGGGACATTTCTGCGACGCCATCGATGCCCGGGGCACCACCATCAGTCTCGGGGCCTTAGAGATTTGATTCAGGCCAATATTGTAGCAAAAAACTTGACGGAAAGCCATTTTCGTGGGATAGACAAAAATAATTTTTCAACTTCTTCCGGATGCTAAAATTAATCGTAGGTTACTTTGTTCGGGATGATTTTATGGAATCTGTGAAAATAAGCGAAGGTTCTGCCATCTGAAAATGTGCTGACTATGAGGCAAACAAAAAATGTTTTCTTAATCTGCTAAAACCCAAATTTCGGAATGCATTTTTCTTTTGGCTTGTAATATATAACTCAGTTGGCAAGTCAGTTGCTTCCTGAGCCGATGTCCGTGAGTTCGAGCTCAACAGAAAACATCCATCACAGTTGTTCCGGATAAGTTTTTCAATGACTATCCGTTAACTTCATCGTTGATATATGTCGCGAATGATATAAAGATGTTAAAACGACTATAATCGAAACAAAAAAAGGAATGCATTTTAAAAATTAATCTCAACAATTATCCCTCATACGTCTCATTTTATTTGTCAATATCTTTTGTTTCTCAACCGATATAGAGTTTACCTTAAGGTTGCCAGAATTCTAGGCATTTTTTTTTTTATAAATACCTGGCCAAATTCGGGCATTTGATTATAAAACTTACGATTATTAAATTTGGGCTATATCCGGGCAAATTTTGTCAAAACTCAGAAATTACTCAACATAAATCCAGAAAAAAATTGAAAAAAACATTTCTTTTCGTCAAAATTCATCGACAGATTTAAAAGCGCATTGTAGGTTTTCAAAAAACCTTTCATGATTATTTTTTTTAAATTTGCTGAGAAATTTCATTTTGAAGGCATAAAAAAAATTTACAACAAAATTTGTTTTTTTCTTGTTTGATTTGCCAAATGAAGTGAATAGATCCGGGCAGAATCCAGTCATTTTTCAATGAAATCCGGTTGACCTGGCTGTTCCCAAATTTTGTATTTAATAACCGGGCAAACCCGTATAAAACCGGGCCATCTGGCAACCTTAACTTATACTTAAGCGATTTTTTTGAGTACTTGAAAGCACTTTTTCTGAAACATGTTTCTTCGATTTAAACTTATTTCTGCGCTATAATTGCAGAGGAGCACAGTTTGAGAATCATATTTTAGTTACGTTACAAGGTTTTCAAAACTATAAATTTTGAACACATGGAATAGAAGACAGAGATTTAAAGCTTTTGAAAATAAATGGGTGATGTAGACTCAATTTTTTGGTGAGTTCAAATAAATTAATTCTATTATTTAATTCGGAAAAAGTGCAAAAAATATTTTTTTACAAGTTTATCTACACTTAAAAACAAGTGGTTTGTTAACATTTCTCAGTGAAAAAATGAAAAAATAGAAATTCTTGACTTTATTCTGAACTGTGTCAGTTTCAACCAAATTTTTCTGCTACTTTTGGCGACAAATTTAGTGAACCGATTCGATTTTCTGTGCACGTTTTTTACTCAAATCCGATCTAAAGTTATAATTATTATGCGTTCTAATGATAATTTAGGACTAAGCAAAGAAGAAGATCGATATATCATTTCGATAATCGGTCTGTATTCATGGAAAACTACACTCCAAAATTTAGAATAAAACACGTGGTTTTGTTTAGATCTTAACGATCATAACCTTGAGAGGAGGGCGATTTGTCCATAAATTCATGGGTGCATTTTGATCGGATATTTGAAATTTAATGTGTCTTCAGTTTACCATAAAACAACAAATTACTACAGTTTTTCATCAATTGACAATTCAAATATATAATTTGAACAATCAATAAAATCAATGGTGAGGATGTTTTAAGCAATCACCTCGGTGTAAAAGCCTATTGCATTTGATCACCTTTTACAACTTAAGTGATGGATAGCCACCTCAAAATTTAATTTAATTGTTATTCGTGTTTTAATGAATATCTGGTAACCATTTTTATTAATATTACAAGGTTTTAAGAACACATTTGTGTAAAAAGAATCCACCAATAACTTCGCAAATCTCCAAAATTTATCAAAATATAGTCGCTGGCGTTTTACCCCGCAAGGGCATTATGGACAGAAGTACCCTACAGCCTTTAGTATTGTCTGAATGGATAATTTTGGAAGATCAAAATAAAATTCTGCGAGCTTTGCCTTAAAATATGTAAAATGGACTAAGATTTCTGTTTTTCTACATATGAAAAACAAAGGAATCTGCCCATAAAGCAAATTTTGAGCAACACACTGTAATAGTCGAAGATGTGCAAATTAAAAAAAAAATCTTAAACAAACTTTTTAGTTAATCAAAGGTGTGAAAATTAAAATACTGAAATTTGAAATTTGCAGGATTTATTTTTTTGGTGAAGTTTTCTTTGAATTTTTTTTCAAAATTGACGTAAGAGATAACTACTGTTAAATTTCCATAAACACTTAATAATTTACTTTAATTATATGTAGACTTTCAAATTTTATTTCAACATGTTTTTATTTAATTTTTTTTTTTTAAATTGCTATAGAGAAGAATTATTTGAACTGAAATCGATTCTTTGTGTTTAGTAATCTTTGATAAGCACATTTTATGATCAAAATTTATTGATACAAAACGTTTTCTCTACTGAAAACATGATAAATTATTGATTGAAGACAATAAAAATACTTTTTACCACTTTGATTTTTAGTTTCGCCATATTTACAGTAATATTTTGTTTGACCGTGATAAAATCGAAAAACTATTGTACTCATATGGAAGATTCTGTTTTCGAAATTTCAATCAAGATTCAGAGTTTGAAATTGCCCCATGATTCATAATCCAAATTCAAATTAACTTTTCTTAAATTTTGTATTAAATATCCGTACAACCCCGGATAAAACCCGGCAATTTTACAAGCATAGGGTACGTTAAGGTTACCAGATTTTTTCAGCACGGATCCGAGCCGGAAAATTCGGGGAAATTTTGTATAAAAATCTGGAGAATACGGGCATTTAATTTCAAAATTGACGACCAAAAATCCGGGGAATATCCGGGCAAATTTGGTTAAGAACCAGAAATTACTCAAAAAAATGGAGAACAAAAATGAAAAAAAAAATTTCATCAAAACTCTTCAACAGATTTTAAATCGTATTTTAGGCTTCCAAAAAAGTTTTTCATGATTATTTTTATAAAACTTGCTCAAAAAAATTCGTTTTAGAGACATTTGTAAGTAAAAATTTTAACAAGACAAGTTGTTTTTTTTTTTTGTTTGATTTGCCAAATAAAGTGAATAAATCCGGTTATTTTTAATGAAATCCGGGCAACCGGGCCGGGTCGAATTCCTTTAGTAACAAAACAGGAAACTTGAAATCTTTGAATATGCTCAAGGATCTGGTGGATTTAGCATAATTAGAATAAGTTTTATTTTAGAAATCCTTCGAAATAAACTTTTAAAATTAGAAGTTATAGAATAAATTTTGCGATTCAATTCTGATTCATGCGAACTCATTCCAAATTTAAGATTTAAGATTCAGTTTGAAATTTGGCTTTTGAAAAAAAGGAGTTAATATATTGTTAAACAATACATAAAAAAATATGGATTTCCCTGAAATTGGTTTTACAAGAAGATTGCAGAAAATATTTTTCATTGAAATTAATTTCATAATTAAATTCCTGTGAATGAGTAAAAAAACACCAGGATTCCATTAAAAAGATGGCAAATTCAAGTCAAATTACACTTTGAATTTGTAATTTTCTTATGTATTCAAAATGACTTGGCGAAGAATTTGATATTTTGAAATAAAACTAACAATCAAAATTCTAAGTATGCGATCTTTTGCAACGCTAATTCCCAAACAAAAAAATCATCTTGATAATGTTATCTCGATTGTGAAACTCATTTTCGAGCTGAATCTGAATATGAATTTTGGTTATGTTTCCGAATTTTAATACTATTTTTGAAATTTACAAAAAAAAAACGATTTCTGAATTTAGATTAAAAATAAACATTTCCATTACGAGCCTAGATTTGATATTTGTTTCAAACTCTCAACCATGCTTGTTAAAATATGAATGATTGAAAATCGTCAAAAATTTGTTCTACAATTTGTTTAAAATTATTGAACGGATAAATCAAGCATAAGTTAACTTTTTTTTATGAAGCCATTGGCGTTGAGTACCAAAAATATGAAAAAGTGCGAAATAAGAATAGTACCACTTATGTTTTTTTTTTTTTTTTACAAAAATCAAGATTATTTGTTAAAATTTACTGTGTTAAAGTAAATAATAATGTTTCTACGACCTATTTGAATAAATAACTGCATTTTTAGTCATTTCTAGTATTCCAAAGGTTTTAAAGGGCTTTTTGAGAGATTTTCCTCTAGCAAGAAGGAATTTGACATTTGAGCTATGATTCTTTAAAAAATTGCTTGATTTTTTCATGAAAATGACGTCAAGTGACAAAACAAACGTTTTGGGTTGATTTTAATCAGAAAAAACATTTTTTTCAGAAACCCACGCTGTTCACAGTTTAAAGACGTAGACGGCAACAGTATTTTGCAGTTAAAACTAAAAAATGTCTCAATACTGAGAGCCGGGTATATTTATGCCCTTTTCATCACTCTGAGTTAGTTTTCCAACACAGTTTCAGAGTTCATACTGAAGAAAGCTTTTCTAGATTTGCAAAAATTCACCAGCACAAGAATTTGCCACCGCACACAGGGGAAAACGATGTAAAAAGGTGATCAAAATTGTTTACGCCAAAACGGAGCGTTTTAGACCAATAGTGTCTTCGGGACATTTTACCTACATTTAAAGCACTTTGAAATGAGCTTTTGAAAAAAATGATTCAATAACCTAGCAGTGAGATAGAAAAATTATTTTTTCTAATTTTCATTTTAGAGCAATTAAGTATTTGGCAAGCTTTTAGATTGTGAAAAATGAAGCAATTTTGTCGAAGACGTCAACATGGTAGAAGCTAATCCAAAAAAGTTAGAGGGGTTCAAAATTAAAAAATATGTTTTATTCAAAATTTTCAGTTTTTTTTAATTATATCTTTTCAGGTCGAGCTTATTCAAGCAAAGTATGTTTGAAAGAGTTTTGAGTCACCCAAAATCGAACAGTTTTGTCGAAAACACTTTATAAAAATATTCAGACTGAAACGAATTAGATTGGAAAAACTAAGAAAAAATAGCTGTTTTCAAACACCTGTATCTTTCTAGTTCGGATGAGTGTGGTTCATTTTTTGGTTGCATCAGAATTAAGCAGGTTTCACCGTTATAAAAACATGGAGTTTACAACGTTAAATTGTTTATTTTGTAGCCTTATAAATGATTTAAGTTAGCTCATTTCAAAGTGCTTTAAATGTAGGTAAAATGTCCCGAAGACACTATTGGTCTAAAACGCTCCGTTTTGGCGTAAACAATTTTGATCACGTTTTTACATCGTTTTCCCCTGTATGCGCCGCCGCAATTTCTGCTTATCTCCACTTCCGATTCAATTGCAAATCATACCGATAATACTGCTAGCCATCTTGTCCATCAAGCTCCATCGAAAATTACAACATAATTCTGATTATCGGTTCAAGAAATTCACTTTTTAGTTACCTTGATGCAATTCTGATTTTTTGATTTAGTGATCTTAGAATTTCCAAGGCGTTCACACGGTATCAAGTGCTTATTTTTAAACCAAAATCATCAAAAAAAAAATTAAACTTAGGCGTCGTACACAAATTACGTAACGCATGTAGGGGGGAGAGGGGGGTTGAGTCTGCGTTACTTACTGTTACATAGGGGGGAGGGGGGTACTTGGTTCAGTTACGTAACAAATTAATGAAAAAAACATAAAGAAAAGAATTGTAATTTTCTTTTTTTTTGGCGAGCAAATCTACGCACCCCTTGTTCGGAAGCGTCAATGGTGGTTAAGTATTTTGTAAATAAAGTTTGATTCAGAAAAATCGCACTGCGCGAATGAAACGAAGTGAGCTTTGCTGTTATATTTATTTTACCGTCACGTAATCGACTGCAGCTCATTCAGTGTTTATATGCAGTGTAATTCAAATCAAATAAATTTTTGTTTACTTTTACTTTTAATTTCAAAATTGAATATGGTTGGGGGGGGGGGGTATTTAACGTTACGTAACTATAGAAGGGGGGTCATATCAAACGTTACTTATTGTTACATAGGGGGGAGAGGGGGTCTTAATTCTAGATTTTTTGCGTTACGTAATTTGTGTACGACGCCTTATGCTTGATTCATCCGTTGAATAATTTAAAACAAATTGTAGAAAATCTTTTTGATGATTTTCAATCATAAACATTTTAACACATAGTGATACTATTCTTGTTTCGCTCACTGAATAATTTCAATCCTGACGTTATTTTTTATTATTACTAGAAATGTCAAACAAAAACTCAGGATGTTTTCCATTTTTTTTCATATTATTATTATCTAAATATTGAAAAAGCATTTGAATTTCGAAAATTATTGAAAATCAAAAATTTTGAATGAAATAAAAAACCAATTTTGAACGATATCAAAACAGCTTTTCATTTCTATTTTTTGATCATGATTCGAACCGAAAATCAAGAATCCCAAATTGGGTACAGAATCCAAAATATGAAAACACAAATACATGAAGATTTTGATAATACGGAACCTCTGGAATGAGTTTAATCTCATTGAAAATGTTATGTTTAGGAACGAAAATTTTGAAAAACTGAAGCAGAATTCTGAACCTGTGATTAGTTTTCGAGGTTTTGGCATTATCTCTGAGTTAAAATTGTTGCTCTCGAATAACCTTACTCAATTATCAAAAACCGATTAAAAATTTAAAATATTTTTTGTAAAGTTTAAGAGTGCAAACTGTAGAGAATATATCGCTTTTTTCCCTGGAATTCGGAATTTCAGTGTAGAATATCTAAACCTATCAAATTTAAAATCCGTCTAAAAAATTTAGGGCAAAATTTCAAACTTGGATATGTCATAGAGCCTGTAATAGATTGTGATATTCATTTCTCAATCAAAGGGAACAAATTTCGAATATGTCCAGAAAACTAAAACGCCATTCTGTTTACTGTTTTTTTCGTTCTATTATGAATATTAGGCACATCCATTGTATGAATATTATTTGAAGGTTATTATTTCAACACGATCGATTTGTTCCATTATCGTTATGCGCTTATATATGTTTATCAAATTACAAAAAAAAGAAAACTGACTATCTACTTCTGTTTGAAATCGATATCTCTCAACTGTACTGAATAGAGAATGCACAATTCGTTTTCTCTGTTACGGACTTTGTCCAATTTTCGATCAATTGTTATTATTTTTTAATTTATATCATCATAAACAAATCAAGACTTAAAATCTACGAACAACATAACGAAGAATTGATAAATCAATAGAAAGACTTGGAAAATATATATATATATATATATATATATATATATATATATATATATATATATATATATATATATATATATATATATATATATATATATTATATATATATATATATATAATATATATATATATATATATATATTATATATATATATATATATATATATATATATATATATATATATATATAATATATATATATATATATATATATATATATATATATATATATATATATATATATATATATATATATATATATATATATATATATATATATATATATATATATATATATATATATATATATATATATATATATATATATATATATATATATATATATATATATATATATCGATATAAGCATATAATTAAAAAATTATTTCAAAACATTTTCACTTTTCGTATGCATTAAATCAACACTTAAAAATTAATTTGCACTTTGAATCGGGTTCTTGTTTCTTACAAACATTTCTTAATTTTACGACTTTAGTTTTCTTTCATGTTATTAATATTTTGTAACGTAAGCTCACTTTTGGTTTTACAATCCTCGGGATTCCATTTATCGCAAACATTTCACGTTTCAAGGAAAGATAAAACCATCATACGATTGACAGTTAACGGGTTAGTTCCTTTTCATTACCTTACATTCATGCGAAAAGCTAAGCTCTTCTCGTTATTTTCTTCCGGTTACTTTTATTGGTGCTCATTCATTTGGTGGGGATTTGTGGGGAGTAATGTTAGTTACTTTTTCTATGATTTTCGGTACATAGGTATATTTTTAATCCACCTTCTTCTCAGTCGTGGATTTGATGTTGTTTTATGTAACGATTTGTAAAATGGCTACATAGCTACGCTATTTCAGTTGTATACTTCCTATTCAGTTAGTTCGAATTATTAATATGTAGATCACGCATCCGTGAGACAATAAAGGGTATAGGTTTTGGATATTTGTTCTATCATTAAGATTTTTTGTTAATATTTAAATCTTTGATTTTGGATCATTTGTTTGTTTTCTATAAATTTTTTGGTTTAGGCCTAAAATCACTAGCTATCGAAAATTTTGGTCCAAATGTTTCGCCGAAACACTTTCTCAGCAGGTGAGAATGCAAGTTTGTTTTTTTAATGATGATGAAGATGACCACCTTTGATGAAAGTGTGTTAATCGTGTTTTGTCTATGAATTGACAAACATTCTACTGGTTTTTATTTATTTGTATCATAAACATGACGAGCTAACACTTGAGTAATTTTATTCTCCACGCTCTATTTTTCGTTAAAATTATAAAAACGGTTATTTTGTCGACTTCGACTTTCCTCAAACATTCAACACATTTTTAATTCCGTCGCAAAACCCCCGTAAAACTGTGGTTGGCTGATTTGAGTCATTGTAGGATACGTCAAATTTATGTTATTCCGCGGACCAGCCTGAACCACACGCTATGACCGATGTAAATGCTTAAGGCGACCTTTGGCAAAAAATGGTGCATTATTAATTTTTTTTCTCGAAATATTCTCTGGAAATCTAACAGGATCGATTTAGCAATTTTTAAGTAGTCCAGCCCTCCTCTTTTTACATCCACACAAAAATAAGGGAAAGTATTTTCTTTTAGAAACAACAAAAGATCGGTTAGCTGAACGCATCTAGTACTAATTTTGACCCCAAGTCACTTCATTAAAAAATATATATATCTAACAAAAAGTTTCGTATTCGGAGGACGAGTTTAACATTTGATACTATGGATCGAATGATTGTCTCGCAAATTGTCTCCTCGTTGCGTTTCAACTTTCAAATTGATCCGTATTATTTTAATGACAATATTGCGAGTGTAGTTATTTTAACCTGCCCTTAAATTCGAAATTCGATACCACCAAGTTTCTATTTACTTATCGATTCAAGACATTTTCATAAAGGGGTTTGGGTCTCAAACTACAAGAGAAGCATATTTGTTATCCAAAAACATAAACATGCGAAATAAAGTTTCATTTATTTAAATAGTTCACGAGCTATAACGAAATTTGTAGGTACATAATGGGTAGCCCTCCCCGTAAAAATGGGAGAAATTTTTATCCATCATTATAATTTTTTGACCACAAATTTCTTCATAAGTAAAATTTGATTCTAAACTGGATTATCGTTTTAAACGATCTTTATTTAAACGGTTTAATTTTTAACTTTTTTTAAAATGGAACACAAAAATTAAAGAAAAAGATACCCCAGTCACTGAAAGATAACACTGGGTCCCAGTGTATTTGCTTGATAAGTTCTTTTATTATTACATCGAAATTTTTGTTTCATTTATATGGAACCTGCCCTATCAAATGAAAGGAAGGGGTTTTGAATCAAGATTAGAAAATTTCCTGGTCTAAAAATCATTTCACGTTAAATTTGAAGCCCACTTGATTGATCATTAACAAATGGGTTTTAATGTCAGAGGTTTATATTTCGAAGATATGCTCCTTATTCAGATCTCGTCTGGACCGAGTAGTTGTTTTTTCTTAATATGGTTTTCTACATGCCAGAATGCCTAAAAAAAATTGTTCAAATCGTGTAAATATCAAGAAACGTGTTTTTGAACCACGACCACAGATTTTCGCTTTTTTATGGGTCATACTGTACAATCACAATGCTCTCCTTGGTTTTATTTTTAATTTTTAATTAGAGAGCGAAAAGCTCTCCTTCGAAAGCTCGGTTAGATTGATTTTTTTTGTTTCAGACGTCGCAGATAGCCGCCGACCGTGGCCAAGAAGATAGCGTTCAAGTCTTCTAAGCCAAAGGTCATGAGATCGAATCCCGGTCACGGCATACAAAGTTCACTTTCTGTGGGTCGGTGGTTTTAGCATTTGTAAAATGCTAGCCATCTTATCCTCGAAAGATGTACGCCTTAGAGTTAAGTAAATTAGATCTCTTCAAAGAAACATGAAGTTTCACTGGGATCATCGTATATGTGTGTGTGTGTTCGTTCTCTTTTAATATAGGTTCTCTGATAGGATTGGTAGATCTTTGCTATCAAAAATGGTCGGAGAAAAAGCCGTCCATACAACCCGTACACTTTCTGCAGAAAAAAAAATACATATCACATAATAACACGTAAATTGATGTTTTTTCATCTAAGCTTCCGCTAATTTATACAGAACTGAACAGAGACAAAACAACAGAAAATTTGACTAAAGATAGATCTTAAATGGCCCGGAGTTATTTTAGGTCAAGATGGGACATAGTTTTGATAATTCCGATTAAGAATATCTATGTTTAAAAATTGAGACATTTGCCGAACTTTTTTTTTCGTATACTGATATTTTAATCGTAAACTTTGCTATGATATTTGTGTTTAAATCGTCAATCAAAAAAATATCAAATTTTCATGTTCATTTATCGTCGCTTAACTTGTTGCAATTCAAGTTAGGATTTTCATAGAGAGCTCTCAAATAAAAAATCGGTTAAACGTCAACTTGATATGCCATTGGATTAAGCGACTATATAAAATAATTATTTTTAAAAATTAATGTTTATACTTGGTAATAGTCTTCAACTTTTTTTATCACCATTTAACCTAACATACTCTTGCCTGCTAATGAACTGAAAGCATACTATAGAAACTTTATGAGTCAGGAAAACAAAATTTATTGTTCACCGTAACACTAGTCAAAAGTGTCTCCCAATCAATTCCTTCAGCCCCTCTCCCAACTGAAATTGTTTTGCTAGGATGCAGAGGTAACCTCGGTCCTAAAGCACAAAATAGATCTTTCATCCTTTTCTCTTTCTTCCAATCTATCTATTGACTACTCGGACGTGGCCGGCGCCGTTATTGACGTTAAAAGAGAGAGCATCAGTTTTGAGCAGTGTGAATGAGCTGCTAATCCCAAGCACCATTCATTTGACCTCTGAATAAAATTGATGGCCTCGGTCAATCACGGAGTAGCAACCATTGGCGATGTGGAACTTGTTCTACTGAGCCACGCCAGCGATCGTGGAGCTCGAAATGATTGTTATCATAATTTGATTTTTGAACAAGTCATGCATACATTTTCTTCAACCATGCATTTCGGGTTTTACGGTTTAGGGTGGATGTGAGTAGTTAATCAAGCTAAGCTAAGCTAAAAAAAAAATACATATCACATATCAGACGTAAATTATGACGATGTAAAATTCACATGAGAATTTTTGGTGCCTTTGGTGTTTGAAAAACTAATTTTGGATAATTTTTTCGACCTTTATCCGATTCTTTTGTCAGATTTTGTCTATCGTTTCTAGTTTTGCTGATATAGCGATTGAAAGTTTTCAATTTAATCAGTTTTGAGTAAAATCAATCTTCAAAAAAACCGGTTAACTAAGAAACCTACATGCATAACCAAATTGATTTTGAATCTATTTATTATTTTCCATTCAAACAGGATTCGGACACTCTCCCCTATCCAACGCACTATTCAGGAAAAAAAACGATCGGGGGTTCTAGAACAACTTTTTTTTTAAGAATTGCGAACAAAATACTCTAGCAAAATTTTAAAGTTTTCGCTAAAAATTTTTCCTATGGAATTTCAAAGTCAAAATGACAGAGCGCGAGCTTCCAATTTCTACACAATTATGAACGGTACTGTATTTCAAAAATTTTCAAAAATTAGCTTACATTAAATGACGATTAAATAATAATATCACGTATCTATTTTGCTTTGCAATATTTTTTCTTTTTTTTCTACGCGAACTTCACACTGAATATAAATAAGTTTTTTTAGATGAAGTTGAAATTTTTTACATCGAATTTATCCATATAAAACGGAAAAACAGGTTGTACTCCATTGACCCGAAAACCATTGCCCAGAATAAAAAAATCCCCAGAATTTCAATCGCCAGAAAGAATTATTCCCCAGAATTTTTTTCCCAGACGAACCATTCCCCAGAAAAATTTTCCCCAGAATGTACCATTTCCCAGAAATTTTTTCACCAGAACGAACCATTTACCAGAATTTTTGTCGCCAGAAGAACCATTTCCCAGAAAACTGAAAACATTTATCCTTACTAGAAATTATTTAAAAAAAAGGAATTGTTACAAAAAAATGGGGTTTCATAACTGTATTCTTTTGCGGCAAAGCTGCAACCAACGAGCTTGAAGGGGCTGAGGCGGCACAAAGCCGTCGAAGCTCCCAAATCCGAGGTGGCTGCCGACTCCGACCCGCCGTAGGAAACGGCGCACACAGGAGTACGTAGAAGAAAACGTTGGCAAAAAGTATTTTTTAGGTTTGAAACCAATAAAAAGTTTATTTTGACTTATCAAACGTTTTTAAGATCATTTAATATATTTTTTAACGTTTTCGTAATTTTTCATAATTTTCCATTAGTAATTTTTTAACATTTATACGGCATGATAGATAATCCAGGTTAAAAAGATGTTAAATTCAAAAAAATCTAGAATTTTTTTATTTGCTTTTGAAAGTTAAATAACTTTTGAAAATATTCCAAAAAGAACATAAATTTAACTGAGCTTTAATTTAAAATAAACAAAGCCCTAGGTGACTTTTTTGTGGAAAAAATCTATCAAAATTTTTAAATTTCAAACTTAAAAATATCAAAAATGCGCGAGTTTGCGCGTTTTTTTTCTCTTTTGCACATGATTATTGAAGTTATTAATTTTTAAATGATATCAAACATTTTGCCGGGACTTGCTGGGAACATAAACATAAACACTATTTTGTAAAAAAAACCAACGTTTAAAACAAAAAAATAAATAGAAGAACTTTCAAAGCAGTTATCAGTGCCCCTATTATCATCGATTTTTATCTATTATACTCAAAATTATTTAACATCCCTCCATTGAAGTTCTCCATATCAAATTTTCATTTTTAGTTACCTAAGAAAGTTTAATTCATAGATTTGACTTATTCGCACTGATTCAACGATTTGAAGAAAGATTGTATGTATCTCATAGAAATACTAAAGTTTTTACAGCTTCTACAGCTTGTAAACAAATCAGATGTCGAAAAAAAATGACCGACTCATGGTGCTAAATTTATTCAAGAATCAAATAAACATTGACATAAAAATAACCGATGAAATTAAAATTTTGGCCAGGTTTTTGGGTTAAATTCTCCTGTGTGCGGCGGCCCCATTAAATTGGTCTAGGACCTAGGTCTGCAGGGGCTTTCTAGGTCTGCGTGAAAGCTAGGGGTGATCCCTGAGCCCCGTCCGCCACGCGACAGCGTGAAGGACAATATTTCTTTAAAGTTCGAACGCGCAGCGTGAGAAATCGGATACCAAAACGGTTTTCAAAGGACCATGGTTGGCATTGAATTAGTAAGTACCCAAACCACAAAACATAATATCGGTTCTTAAATAATTTAAGTTGGAAACTTTGAAACAATTGGTTTCATTTGAAAAATCATTTTGAAAAATTTAATTTCGAATCATATGAAATTTACAAGAATTCAATAGATTTAACAGCACAAAAATAATAAAAAATACAAGAGGAAATAATCTTTGATTTGTGTCATTCTGGGAAATGTTCTATTCTGGGGAAAAAAATACTGGGAAATGTTCCATTCTGGGAAAAAAAATTCTGGTAAATGGTGCATTCCGGGGAATTTTTTTCTGGGAAATGGTTCATTCTGGGGTTTGATTTCGGTTATTTGTCATTCTGGGGAAAAGTCATTCTGGGCAATAATTTTCGGGTTATTGGGATACAATCGGAAAAACAATATAAACTTTCAATATTCAACTAGTAATTAAAAACAAACTCTACATAACTCAACTCTTATTTTAAGTTGGAAAGATTCTCACATTTCTGAACAACAACCTATTGCAAATTGGGCTGCAATTTTCGCCATTTACGGAGAAGGGTTTCGAACAGTAACAGCACTTTTTTTTTCTTCAAATATGACTTTTGAAAAAAGAATCTTTTTGATCACGTAATCGATTGATTTATTATTGGATCTTAAAATGCAGTTCTTTCTTAAATTAAAAAAAAAAAAACATCCCTATAATATTCTAAAACATTGTTTGAATAAATGTGTATTATCAGTTACTAGTTTTCAGGACTTAGCAGGAATAACTCCCAATACACGGTTAAATAACAGTTTCTCAAATATTCTACAGATTATTGATCAAATCAAACAACCTATTTTCTGGTCGAAATTTGCAAAAACGAATGGAAACTTTAGAAAAAATTTGAAACTGTAATAGTTATATTTTAAGGATATGAAATATGAACAAAAAATTTATAAGTAAAATATAAAAAAAATTCATTAAATTTTTTTCTTATTTCAAATTGACCTGTAGAGTTGAATTATAAAAACAACCATTTATAGAAAAAATTATAACTTTGGATAAATCTCCTTTATACGTTAGTATCAAAATATGCGAAATTGTAAAAAAAAACTCTAATCCAACATTTTTTTTATATTGACTAGAAATAACTAATACAGTTTATGAAAAATTTCAAAAGTGTTCAGCACCAGAGCTTAAATTTATATTATTGTATTTGATTTAATTTAATTTTTGTTACTTTTGAGATGATTTTAGCTTCAATAAACATGTCCAAGATGTGAGACATTTGAGACAAATTGGGAACCACTTCCTGAACTAGGAATTCATTTTTTTTCAAATTCTATCGATGAAATTTAAAAAAAAAATATTTTGAGTAGATTTGGAAATTATAAGTTATTTTCAGATAAATTATGATAAATGAACAATTTTAGTGAGTTAAAGAGCCAAATATGTTGAAACCATCTGAAACCAGTTTTTTTTTGGGAATTGGACCACTGTGCGACGGTGAGTTAAAATGTGTGAAAACAAATGGACTTAATCATACTGAATTAAGTGAATCATCAGATTAATGAGAATATAGGTATAGACGACACTAAATAAGAACCTCATAAAATGAGGACACTTATTTATTGTCATAAAACCTAAATTGACACATTCATTACTTTCAACTTTCTGTTAACAACAAAATGCAGAAAGCTGAAATTGATCGATGATGGGCGCACAAAAATTGAGTATTATGGGGAAAAAAATCAACAGAAGTCACGTGTGTAAAATACTTGACACATTCCGTACCTACTATGGGTTGTCGCGAAAAAGTGTACCTTTTAGGTGATTTCGTTTTTTGGAAGCAGTACTGCCCTTTTAAATTTAGAAGAGATCCTTGATCGCAAAACCGATTGTAGTAAAAAATTTAAAACTGGTATGAGAAGATTCAATGATTTGACGAATTGAACTAATTTAACTGTCTAATTGTCTATGATTTCCGTCGGTCGTTAAAGAGCGCACTTACATAATAACCGCGCACCTCGAAAGATCAATCCCAGGACAGGGCAGGCCACCCCCCGGCAACAGCAGCGCGTGTACGGATAGTTTACAAAGTTTACATCTCGTGCTTCTTTGTTGCAGAACTTCACTGTCGTTCGATGTATGCAAACCGGGGGTAACTGTAGATTATTTTGGCACATTTGTGAAAAAGTGAAGGAACAAAAATACACAACAACTTGAAGAGTTAAACTGTTGAAGACTGTTTTTAAGGATCGCCCAGGCGTTAAAATTCCATTACTAAAAAGTTGTTCAGGATCACTGGAATTTTAAGAATGTTTTCAGTAAGATGAAACATTCAACACAGAAAATCGAAATTTTTAACGAATTGTCATAATTTTAAACTGTACCATTAACGTGTTATGGATGCTCAACAAGTAAGTTTACTATTTTTGAAAGAGCACTATTAGAATGATTTATTATACTGTCCTCAATAATCCATACGTAATCAATTTTGCGTATGACGATTAAACATTCAACACATGGTCATGAACAGGTGTCCGACGTAATCAATCGAGCAAAACAAGGGCATAAATTAAAATGTAAGTCACATCAATTTGTCACTTAAATTTGAATTTCTAATCAGTGCCAGTTACTACTTTAAATTATTCAACGATGTCAGTGAACTACTAGGGATTTCAGAAAGGATATTGTAGTTAAATTAATTTTTCAAATGTTTCCAAAAGTCAAAAATTGTTCACATACCCTAGTTTGTTTATTAGCATCAGCGTCACCGTTTCGCGTATCTCTATTTTACAACATCCGTTCAAGTTCAAACAGATGTTAGGGTGTTTCCACGAACGATGGATGTTGACAAAATAAACAAATTAATCAGAAAACTTTCAGTAAGACATACATTTTGGCAAAACAAATTTTAAAGCGAAGAATAAACGTGAAAATAACAGGCAAATATTGAAACTGTTTTAATTCAGTGGCCGAAAAACGAATACAAAAAGAAATTGGTCAAAATAAAGAATTTAAACACTTACAATCTCTTCCAAATATTTGAAGAATTATAGTAGGCCTATATTTTATTTTAAAAATTTTAAACGACTGATCGATCCATTATAGTAGAAATTTGGCTGACCCATCCTAGTGAGCCACTAAACTACTTGAACTATTATCGTCATCCGATCGTTATCATCCAGACAATCTACATATGTAGGTATGTAATCACTTCGGATGTTCTGTTTGTTCAGTAGAATGTGGTTGCACCCCGCCAATTCATTCACACTTTGTAAATAAGTTCCACTAAGGGGTGAAGGGAAGAAAAAATTAAAATTAATTGATCAAAAATTGATACAATCTGCTGATAGTTGTGGTTGTTGTTCTACCTACAAAAAAAGATCTTTCAGCTCACCGTACCCCACCGTCTCTGGTAGACTTTTCACTCAAGTGGGTTAGTATGGCAAAGCCTAACTATATCAGTTCGACGACACGTTGAGGGAAATTGCTGCTAGAGCAAGAGCACAGGAATGTCGAAGGGAGCGCCACATCTAAACCAACGTGCGCGAACTTGCCGGTCCTAGCAGCGCGGCTCCTAGAGAGTGTCGATGAACTAGTGCTCCCGTTCAAGGCCATTCTAGCGGGCGACCAAACTACTAACTGACAAGCAAATGCATCGCTAGAATAGTTCATGCATACTTTGAAAATTACTTAAACATTGTAAAAAATCCAATTGAAATTAAAAACGAAAATCTCAGATATGTCTAGAGTGTTATCAATACATTAAAAATACTTTTGTATTTTTTAAAAATAAACCCTGAAAGTGCTATAGTGGCTCTTCTATAGCACAATAACCCTAGAGGGCTTGCTTGGTTATTGCCAGCTAAAACATTAAGAAAAATCGATTAATTATTTCTATCAAAAACCAAAAATTGTCATTTTATGGTGAAAAATTACTCACATAAATGTGAGAGTGCCCGTGGATGTTATAAAAAAAATAATAATATCAATTAAGGAGTGTATTCGAAAAATTCGCAAAACTTTGCCTTGTGGGTAATTTTTGAATGCATGAATGGAATTTGTTGAAATTTTCAGCGAAGCTACCTGGCAAAGTTTTGTGATGTTTTTCAGTGGTTTTTGAGATAGCGTCCAATAAAGAAGTTTTTCGATTTTAAATTTTGGGCAACACGTAAGCCCTCTATAATGCATACTATGAACCACCCTTTTTTTAAATCAAAGCTAATTTGGATGACGTTTTCTGTTTCTTGAAGTTTTGCCTTCAAAATAACTCAAATTTTTTTATTTGGTCGAAGTTATAACGAATTTAGCCGATTGTCCTCCTTAGGCACAAACACAACATATTTGACTTTTTATCACTCCATCACAGTTTTTGCGTAATGGCATGATTCCAGATCCAATTTAAACATAGTTTAAACTTTTTTGAGGCATATTAAAATGCTTTTCAATGAAAAAAGTTTCATTTGGAAGCAGTTTCGTATATTTATCAATTTATCGTGCCAATCGTTATGAAACACTGAGAGATTTGCAGTTTCCACAGATCGTTAGCCAAGTACTAGACATCAAATGTTTCAAATATTTCTCCTTGTTTACCTACGGAAAATACAAGCAAGACTTGTCAACGTAAAGTTTCTGCCTGGAAACCTGCCTGGTGACCGCTACAAAATATTTCAAAATAGTTCCCCTTTAACAGTCCAAATAATTTGCGCACGATTTGACCACCGTATTTTGTTTATTTTACCGGTGGCAGCTTTTCTACCTTGTAGAAATGAAATCATTATGTTTATTAGTCAACTAGAAGAAGTAGTTAGGAACATTTATCTTTTTTGTCACTTCCTCTATTCATATTCTCGGATTGAGCTTGAAAAGCCCTCTCACATTCTTCAACTTCTTGGAATCAATCATCTTCACTTTTATTCAAATGTTAGCTCGCTGTTGGATTCTCTACAAGTTTTAGAACGAATGTCTACAAGAATTTTGGTCGAATAGTTGATTTCCAGCTGTTTTCGAGTCTCGCACTTGGACATTCCTGGATTTTTCTCGATCCTTCCCAACAAATTTTGTCAACCAACTTTAGTATTGGGCGATATCCCAAAAACCACTTGACAGATTGTCACCTAATTAGGTACACGTACCAATACATTACTAAGTAGTTTCACTGAAAATTTCCTTATTTTCCATTCATGCATTCAAAAGTTATTCACAAAACAAAGTGTTGCATTTAATCGAATACCCTCGTACGGTGAATTTTTACTTAGGAAAGCGACCGTGAAAAATTATTTAACGAATTTTAACATGATGAACCCCGTGAAGGTTCTCGGAAATAGGCTACCACGCTTGAGATCTGGACGGCAATTTTGCTAAAAGCAGGAGTAGACGATGGACAGACATCCTTGGAAATGCGTGTTCCGTGATGATTTCCCAAAATCCTTCTCGTTTTAAGGCACAAATTGTGGAATCACAATAATCACTCTCGTTTCTTCTGCACATATTGCCGAAGGCCGTTAAAATTGCGGAAGACTGCCATAAGCTGTGGAAGACCACCATAAATTATGGCTAAAGAAAGACATGCTCGACACACGAGATTCTGTTCACAGGCTATCTCTGCACAGTTCTATGTTGTTTCAATCATCAGCCAAATAATTTTTAGAAAATAATTTTTTTATGTCATACCTACCAAAAAGTGATTCCTAGATTGAGCATTTTCATGGGCAGCAAACTGAAAAGATGCGAAATCTTGTGAAGTGCAACTTTGCAGGCAAAACTAGAAGGTTATACTCTAAGGTTGCCAGATTGCCCGGTTTTATCCGGGTTTGCCCGGATATTCGATAGAAAAAAAACTGGAACAGTCCAGCCCGGCCTGGATTCCATTGAAAAAAAGCCAGAATTTTTCCTGGGCTTCATTCATTTTTATTAACATTATTTGGTAAATCAAACAAAAAAAAAAACAAATTGGGTTGTAAAAAATTTCTATTTATGCGTCCAAAACGATTTTTTTAGTTTGAATTTTACAAAAAGAATCTTAAAAGGTTTTTTTGAAGCCTAAAATAATATTTTAAATCTGTCGATGAATTTTGGTGAAGAAGTTAATTTTTCATTTTTTTTGGTCTTTAATTTTGTTGAGTAATTTTTGGGTTTTGACAAAATTTGCCCGGATATTGCCCGAATTATTAGTAGCCAATTTTTAAATCAAATGCCCGGATTTTGCCGTGATTGTTTCAAATTTTTGCTTATGCTTATCAGCAACCTTAGTAGAATCATCATAAGATTCAGTTAAAAGTAAAATCGATTAGTTCAGTTCGTAGGTTACCAAAGTTATCGACACGAAAATTTAGTTTTTTAATGCACAGGAGCAGAGTTGCAAAATCATGTTGGTATTTTTTGCAAAACAATCAGCAAATATAAACTTCATTCTGCTAGGGACCTTGCCACGAGCAGAGATGTGTCAGGATTCTATCGCCCTAATATGTTAAAAATTGTTTTTGTTTTTCACAAGTTTTGTTGTGTATCGAATCTTAGTCGTCGTTTGAGGTTTATTTTACATGACTAATTGCTGACCAACATTTGTAGCCTGGCAGGGACAAATCAGCTGGAAATTTCAGCGATCTAAATACGCTTAGTTTTTCGGTAATTCATAATTTAAAATGCTGATGTAAGCCTTGACCAAAAATTATCCATTATTAAAATTATTATATTTATTAAAATTATTATATTACTAGCTGATTCCATACGAACTCCGTTTCGCTTTCAACTTGGAATATGTCATGAACAGTTTGTTTGAAAGCCAATTGCCAAGCATTTTCCAGATGCACTTCTGAATTCATTGTTAAGTAATAATTGCCAAAATATTGGTCGATCACTTTGTCTGTCGTCTGCTACTAAATTTGAAATCAGAAATCCTTTGACCGTGCCAAAAAACCACGTGTATAAATTTCGACTTGATCATTGCATACCGTCAAACGGGGCATCATGCAACAGCGGGGTTAGATGCAACATTTATATAACACCACACTGTACCACGGGTACCCAACCCCGGTGGATGCTTTGGTCGCATGCAGACTGAGAAGGTGGCCGCACGCGTCTGTTCCCCAGGTCAGGGGCGGCGTGCAACAACAACCGAGCGTCTGTTCTCCAGGTCAGGGGCGGCTCAAACAGCGTCTGTCTTGCAGCAAGCGGCTGAATTTATGAAATGCAGCTCCCGCCAGCTAAGTCCAAGATGGCAGCCCCATCGCGGGATAGGGACTTTAGGCTAACAACCTACTGCTCCTGATACCTTATATTGTTACAGAAACTGAGAGAAGAAATAACCGAATTGGAACTTTGGCAACGACTTTTAGCATGAAAACACGGACTAGAATTGGAACTTGGAATGTTTTGACCCTTGCCCAGCCAGGAAAGCTGGCTCAACTTGCTAGAGAAGCTAGCCGCCTCAAGCTAGAGATATTGGGACTGAGCGAAGTCCGTTGGCCTAACACTGGAGAACACAAGACACAGTCCGGGCAAGTACTGCTTTACTCTGGCATACGAGGAGAACATGCTACTCGGGAACGAGGAGTTGGTTTCCTGTTAAGCCCGCAGGCCCATGCGGCCCTCATAAGATGGGAACCGATAAACGAAAGAATAATCGTAGCCAGATTCAGAACACGGGTTAGAAACCTTACAATGGTCCAGTGTTATGCGCCAACTGACGTTGCCGATTTGCAGGAGAAAGAGCAGTTTTACAGTCAATTGAACAGCGTGGTTGAGAGAATTCCGAAGGGTGACATTCAAATCCACTTAGGCGACTTCAACGCAAAGATTGGCTCCGATAATCAGGACTTTGAGCGCATCATGGGGCGCCATGGTCTAGGACAGATGAGCGAAAACGGAGAGCTGTTTGTAGAATTTTGTGGCAACAACAACATGGTGATCGGTGGATCGCTCTTCCCCCATCGACCAGCACATAAGGTCACTTGGGTATCCCGAGATGGCCGAACAGAAAATCAAATTGACCACATCTGCATCAGTCGAAAATGGAGAAGGAGCCTTCTTGATGTCCGCAACAAACGAAGCGCAGACATTGCATCCGACCATCACCTCGTCCTTGGCGAGATACGACTGAGGGTTGCGCGTGTCCAACGGCGCGAGGAGAAAGTCGGGTGTCGATACGACGTCCGCCGGTTGGAGAATCCAGAGGTGAAAAGGGCATACGTTGAACAGCTAGAATCCCGAGCCTCGGAACTGCCGACAGACGGAACAGTCGAAGAACAGTGGTGTGGAATCAAGAATGCCTTTATCACGACGAGCCATGGTACTCTCGGTAAAGTTTGTGGAAGACGAAGTGAATGGATGTCGGATGAAACCTGGAGGATGATCGATGATCGGAGAAAGGCGAAAGTCGGAATTGAGCAGGCATGTACCGGGTCAGCCAAAGCAGCCGCCCGCTTACGATATGCGGAGCTGGAAAAGGCAGTTAAACGAGCTTGTAGACGAGACAAGAGAGCCTGGACAAACTCCCTAGCCGAAGAGGGAGAAAGAGCCGCCGCCATTGGAGATATCCGATTATTATATGATATTTCTCGCCGCCTTAGTGGTGCAAGGACTAATGCAAGAATGCCGCTGAAAAACCGAGCAGGTCAGCTGCTGACAGATCGAACAGATCAGCTCAAGCGTTGGACTGAGCATTTTGATCAACTTTTCCGAGTTACAAATAGCAATGGCCAACAGAACCCGCAGCTCGAGGCGCCCACAGTAAGTCGCATTAATGGCGTCAACTCGGAAGCGCCCACGCTGGCTGAAATAGAAGCGGCAATCAAGGACATGAAATCCAACAAAGCGCCTGGAATCGATTGCATTCCTGCTGAAATGCTCAAAGCCGACCCTGCCTTGTCAGCACAAATGTTGCACCGTCTTTTCGCTGACATTTGGGATACTGCAACATTCCCGGCCGACTGGATGCAGGGTATCCTCGTAAAGGTCCCAAAGAAAGGAGACCTAACAGAGTGCGGTAACTGGCGTGGCATAACTTTGATCTGTACAACCCTTAAAGTACTCTGCAAAGTGATCCTGAACAGGATCCAGGAGAAAATCGACGCTACACTCCGACGGCAACAAGCTGGATTCCGATCCGGACGATCATGTGTGGACCACATCACAACGCTACGAATAATACTGGAACAAATCAACGAATTCCAGGACTCTCTTCTGCTGGTGTTCGTTGATTTCGAAAAAGCATTTGACCGACTGAACCACGAAAACATCTGGGCTGCTCTTAGACGACGAGGGGTCCCAGAGAAACTAGTCCATCTCATCGAAGCACAGTACGAGGCATTTTCGTGCAAGGTCTTACACGACGGTGTCTTGTCCGAACCAATCCCGGTAACTGCTGGAGTGAGACAAGGATGTATTTTGTCACCGCTGCTTTTTCTCATCGTAATGGATGAGATCTTGACTGGATCGATTGACTGTAGACCAAACCGAGGATTGCCGTGGAATCCTTCAACCATGGAGCAACTGAACGACCTTGACCTGGCAGACGATATTGTTTTGCTCGCCCAAACACAACAAGACATGCAGAGCAAACTCGACGACCTCACCGAAAGCTCCAAGGCAGCAGGTCTCAAAATCAATGTCGGAAAGACCAAGTCGATGGAAATCAATACAGAAAATCGTTCCAATTTCGTGGTAGCTGGACAACAGGTTGAGACAGTGGAGTGCTTCCAGTATCTTGGTAGCCAGATTACGCCTGATGGTGGTACCAAGAAGGACATCGAAACCCGGATCAGAAAAGCCCGATTTGCGTTTGCGAGTCTCCGAAACATCTGGCGGTCACGCCAGATCTCTCTACGAACTAAGATCCGAATCTTCAACTCAAACGTCAAATCCGTATTGCTGTACGGGTGTGAGACTTGGTGCACATATGCGGTGACGACGCGAAAACTGCAAGTTTTTGTGAATCGGTGCCTGCGGAACATCATCCGCGCTTGGTGGCCTGGCAACTGGATCTCAAACGTAGAACTTCATCGCCGGTGTCATCAAAAGGCGCTAGAAATCGAGATTCGGGAACGTAAGTGGAGATGGATTGGGCACACGCTGCGAAGAGATGAAAACGAGATTTGCAGAGAGGCGCTTGACTGGAATCCAGATGGGCATCGAAGAAGAGGCAGGCCCAAAAGCTCGTGGCGGCGAAGTCTAGCCGCTGAAATCCGCACAGTTGACGAGAACCTTGGCTGGCAGCAAGTGAAGACGCTGGCTCCGGATCGCCAGCAGTGGAGATCTTTTATCTCAGCCCTATGCGCCGGTCAATCGGCGCTGGACCCTTAGGTAGGTAGGTAGGTACACTGAATAAATTTTTAATTTTATGTATTGTAATAAAGTTGTCTTTTTATGATTACAAAATGATGATGACAAAATTTCTCGCATCTTAAGCTAGTTTTTTTAAGTTTTTTATTTTTATACTAGCTGATCCCATACGAACTCCGTTTCGCTTTCAACTTGGAATATATCATAAACCAGGGATGAGCAAGACGCGGCCCGCGGGCCGCATGTGGCCCGCGAGACCCTTTTGTGCGGCCCGCGAAGCTTTATCCAAATTTTTATGCCTTTACTTTTTTCTACAATGAATTTTTAAGAAAATTAAAACGACCGGATAAAAAATGCACTTTACTGCATTTGCCCCACAATCATTCAGAATTTTAACTTTTTCTGACATTTTAAGCATTTATTTTGTTCTATTCAAGGCGTAAATGCAATATTGTTTATTGGCGTAACGTTATACTGGAGTTTGTTTGGGTAGACCATATCGGATGGTAAAAAAAAGGCTTATCTTGTTGACGTTCAAAATAGAAAGAGGCATTTTATTTTATTCATGTTGAACATTACAGTTTTTACCGCCCTGATTCTCTATATTATTCTTCATATTATTTAACAAATTATGATAAAATGGCACTTTACAATCAAATTATGTTAAAATATCGAGGGTTTTGAAGAACATTCAAAATTATTTTAATTTAAGGTGACCAATATGTACAAGATTGGTCAGCAATCCTACCACTTTGGAAAGCAAAAACCATTAAAGTGAGTCGAAAGAGCAGCCAAAAAGAAATTTCGATGGCCGTTAGTCTTTATTGTAGTTTCAAGCAAACATAAAGTTGTTTGATAAAAAATACGCTCCGCAGATATTTTTTTACAAATAATTCTATCCAGTTCGGTAAAAAGGCTTGTTCTGTTAGCATTCAAATACTGGCAAGAAAATTTTAAATAAAACCTTGTGAAAATTTGTTTATTTGTATATTGACGAAAATTACGAAAGTTTAATAATAAAGCCTGAGTGAGCTATTTTTAACTTTATATCAACATGAATCAGCCGGCATCACAGTTATCGACAAAAATTATCAGTTTTTCATAAATACAATAAATATCTGAAATTCTGTAATTCGACCCGAGAGGTCTTTGACGATTGTCTTTGATGCTTTTTCAGAAATTTGAAATCTGGATAAAAATTCTTAAATCGAGAATGTATTTTTTAAGATTAATAGTTGCCCAAAAATATGTAAAATTATGTATCTTTCTGTGATTTCGACAACCTTGCTCAACCTTTCAATACAAGGATCCATTACAGGGCTTAAATTAAAAAACGAAGTTTTTACCGTTTGTAGGAAAAAAAATCTAGGCTTTGAGGACACGTTGTATTGTGGAAAAACAAATCAGAGAAAGTCAATTAGCGATTCAACGTCTAACGCTAAGAAGACGGTAATTTCTTTGAATATATACTTTTCACAATCTTAGTTATCACTGTGGTAAGCTCCAGAAGATTTTTAAATAGAAGTGGTAATGAATAGTACCATCGGATCTAACAAAAATGTTGTAAGAACGAATGTTCGCCAAGAAGTTCTATTAAAAAATGGAGAGAATTCAAACATGAAAAAGATTTAGTGATGTACCTTTTCAATATCGGGTATTTGAAAACTGGTGTTAAATTTTTGTTTCTAAACACGTAAACTCGTTTTATCTATCCTTTTTCATATTTGTTTTGCCAAAAATTTATAGTTATAAAAATGACGTGAAGCTCTGCTTATCATTGAAAAAAAAAATATATTAAGTGCGGCCCGCCGACAAGGTTTCAAATTTAAATTGGCCCGTTGGTTCAAAAGGTTGCTCACCCCTGTCATAAACAGTTTGTATGAAAGTCAATTGCCAAGCATTTTCTAGATGCATTTCCGAATTCATTGTTAAGCAATAATTGCGAAAGTACTGGACGATTTCTTTTTCTGTCATCTGCTACTAAATTTGAAATCTGGAATCTATTGACCGTGCCAAAAAAAAAACTCGTGTATAAATTTCGACTCGATTGCTGCATAACAACGCAATAATTGCCAAAAAATTAAACACCTTTCGGTGGCCTCTTATACAATCTTTGATATCTAATATCGATATCGAATATGCAATCCAATGCATAATAGCGTCAAAATTGCTAAAACGGGGAAAATTAATTAATATGGACGAACCCTTTCGTCGACCTCTTGCGAAACATTTGACATCTGAAATCGATTGCCCGTCATTCAAAACTACCGTGTGCAAATTTTCATCCCAATCCCATGTATAAAAACGATGAAATTGAAAAAATATTGAAAGGTTTATATGGACGACCCCCTTTTCCGGCCCTTTACACTGAATTTTATACCTCAAATCGATTGCTCGTCCCTCAAAACTCTCGTGTACCAATTTTCATCTGAATCCGATGTATAATAACGACAATATCGCATAAACAGTGAATAGTTAATATGGACGACCCCTTTGGCCGACCCCTGATTTAAATTTTTATAAGTGAAATCAATTGTTTGCCCCTAATAACTCCTATGTGCAAATTTTCATCTCAATCCGATGCATAAAAACGTCAATATCACAAAGATATTGAAAAGTTAATATGGACGACCCCTTTTGCCGGCCCCTTACACAGAATGTGATACCTCAAATCGATTGCACGTTACTCAAAACTATCGTGTACCAATTTTCATCTTAATACGATGTATAATAACATCAATATCGCAAAAACAGTGAACAGTAAATATGGATGACCCTTTTGGCTGACCCCTTACACAAATTTTGACACCTGAAATCGATTGCTCGTCTTTCTAAACACTCATGTGCAAATTTTCAACACAATCCGACAAAAAGTAACATCAATATCACGAAATCAATATTTGTCTTGTATGGACGACCCCCTTCAGAAGGGGTCATCCGAAAATCTGAAAATATTTTTCATCCTTCCTGGTCCTAATGAGCATCCATACCAAATTTCAGAACTCTAGCCCTTAATACGGCTGAGTCTATAGAGGACAAACAAACAAACAAACAAACAAACAAACAAACAAACAAACAAACAAACAAACAAACAAACATACAGAAATTGCTTTTTATATATATAGATATATAGATATAGATTTTTGCCTTGACTCCCCGGATGATCTTTAACCGTAGTTTCCGATCATGTGCTCCACTCCAACTTTGGTTTGAACTTTGTGGACTTTCTTGACAGTGTTTTTATACTTTTGCACCACTCAAGCATATTTCATAATTTATGGATTTTGAAGGAAACTATGAACAATTATTTTTGTCTTCTTCTCTTGTGTCTTGAATATCTGAGAAATGCGATAGTTTCAAATTTTGAAAAATACTAGACTGAATAGTACAGTTTATCCAAAGCTGTCAAAACTTTGCATGTCCGATTACTAGAAACTTAGCTATCAGTCCCATTTTTAAATGAACTAAGCTTTATATATACCGTAACCGGGATTCGATCTCATGACCGTTGGCTTAGAAGAATAGGATGCTATTCTCTACGCCACGGGCTGCGGCAATTCATTCTAGATTTGATGTTATTTCATTGGCAAATCGATTCTTGAATAACCAAAAACAAACGTTATTAAACAAATACCTATTAAAAACCAGCCAAAAGCATCGGAAATTAAAATAAATATATACTGAACCTACTCGCAAAACAGTCCCATACGCATTTTTGTCATTTTTTTTGTTTCCTGACAGATTATCCTTTTTGGCATTGGACTTCAAAATAAAACAATAAAAAAGATAGTTTGTTCTAGAAATTTCTAAAACAGATTCAACCCGTGATTATCTCATATGAAATATAACCTCACAAGAGATCCATATGTGAATTATGATGACAAAAAATTCAAAATATTCTTTGAAGACCGACTACAAAGATAGAAGGAATGACTGCCTAAGAAAAAGCACTACCAGATACAATTAAAAACAAAAGAGACCCATCTTATGACATGGAACTTAACATTTCCCCCCAGAAGTTTGTTTTGATAGTTGATTACTGCTTTAGAAAAATTAGAAATAGAGTAATCTAAGAAAAAAAAGTACAATGGTACAAATGTATTCGGCATGGGTTTGTTATGTGAGTAGATTTGGAAAAAGGCTCGTATATACCCGCATAATATTCCAAAACAGAAAAAGCTTATTTTCTTGCTTGCTCGTTTTATTTTTTTCATATGGGAGTACTGCCGTTCCAAGCAAGACTGTCCCATGTGACTTTTGGGTCATTTTCACTTTTTTGCTGGAAACGGTCTCTTTTAGTGTTAACTTTCGAATAAAAACACAAACAAGTATACTTTGTTCTGAACTTATACGAAATTTTCATCAAGTTGGTTGTCTCTATGTTGATAGTTCTACGCAAGAATGTCACACTAGAGAAAATTCTATGAAAAATGCAAATTTTATCAAAAACATGTCTTAAGATGAGTTTAAACTGTTGAATTTAATGGTATTCACTGAAAAGAACACTAAAATAGAGGGCGGAGGAGGAGCGAGAAGTCTTGAGTGTTCTATTCAGAGATATTTTCACAAAACACTTTATATTTATATTATTCCACTTTTATAAAAAAAATGGAACGTACTTCTCAAATTACGGTTTAACTTGAGTTTTTGGGAAAAAAAATAAACTATACGAGCTTTTAAAATGATAGAAAAATTGAAGCCGTGTGACAGTTTTTCGTAGAACTAGCCTCGGTATGCGTTCTGATTCTACGCAAAAGTGTCACACGAAGTATTTTTGGCTCTAATTTGTTTTTTTTTTGTAGGGAATGTTATTTTTTTGGCAGAAAACATTGTAAAATGATTAACTTGAACTGTTCACTGCGAAAAAACTGTCGGTGAATTTTTAGTTCGAGAGAAAAATTGAAAATATAGTTTATATTTCAATTGCGTTTTTCTCGTTGCACGTTTTTCCATATGGGACATTCTTGCTTAGAACGGGGGAGTAGCTACACGGAAAATAACAAAAAGGTCAAACTTAACGAGGTAAAAAGGTGAATGCTTGTGAAATCCAAAAAGATAACTAACCTCACAACGAGGTAAAGTTTATCTGAATCGAGCAGACAAAAAAGGTAGAATTCACCTTGAAAAAAAGGTTAATCCAAAAAAGGTAAAGCTTACCGCATAACAAGGTGAAGTTTACCTGAATTGAAAAGAACAAAAAGGTACAATGCACCTAGAACTTTCTACCTTTTCGAGGTAAAGCTCTACGAGGTAAGCTGGTAAAGTTGACCTGGATTGCGCTGAACAAAACGGTACAGTTCGCCTCGAAAAAAAGTAATTATTTCCCGAACCCGTTTATTGAGGTTAAGTTGTTTGTTTTCATTCAAGAATAAGTTTTGTTTCGTGTGCAATATACGTAAAAATAGGCGAGGTGGTTAGACCATGTGGAGCGTGATCTGGCGAATGTGGGATGTACGAGAAATTGGAAAACGGTTGCCATGGACCGAGTGAGTTTTATGAATTATGTTCGTCAAGGTATGTCGTGAGACGGAATGCTATGAAAATAAAATAAACGTGAAAATATGAACATGAAGGTAAATTATGCATTTGTCTTCATTTTGCTGTGCTAGTTCTCACCATAAAACTATATTACAGATTGGCTTACTGAGCTACGTAGTGTTTTCCACAACAGCCAATACTATCCCCCAGCTGGCCGGATGCGCCGGCGCTTTAGCCAAAAGTGTATAGTTCTACTTACCTCAAACTTGGTATTGATTTTTGGAAATGCGGTAAAAAAGAACTGATAAAAGTATGGCTGTTATTTTAGGAAAAATGAGAGAAAGTAAATCCGTATAAAATCAAGTGTACGAATTATTTTTTGACATAATTTTGAGGACTCACTATTTTACAATGATTATTGCTTCGAAAGTACCTTTTTTAAAGATTTTCATGTTAAAATAATAGCTTTATGTAAATTTTTGAAAATTTGTTTTTATGTTTATTATTGCAATTGATATTGTTTCATTTTCTGAAGTAATTCGATACGAAGCACTATCGATACATCGAGAAAACAATTTAAAAAAAACCCTTCCTAATCACAAGACTATCAAATGACTAAATAATAAGATTCCTGTAAAAAAAAAAGTTGGCGTTACCTACTTTGAAAATTAGAAACGTGATATTTAAACCCAACATAAGAGGTTGTACGTTGTACCATGCCTCAATACAACAGTTTGCAGAATTGTATGACATGATTTGTTGAGTACAAATAAACAATCAATCAAATAAGGACAATATTTTAAAAAATATATGAAAAATAGTAGAGGAATAATGATAAAATTGAACAAATTTAACTTTAGAAAAATGATAACAAAATTGGCGTATAAAAGAGCGCGATATCTGAAATAAAAGCGAATTTCGGCCAGAAAAATATTTTGGAAAAATCATCAAGGCTTTAAGTAATCATTTTTATAAGCTGTGCTCAGCTCCTTCAACCACCTTGAGATTTATAATGACCTAAAATTGAATTCTGCCCGCATGTTTTTGGCTTAAAACAAGAATTTCACAGCCTGCCTTACCACAGAAAGAGATTTGATTTATTTATTTTTTATTTTACCAAAGTGTGTTGATAAGACTGGTAAGGTCTGTAAGAAGCTTTTCTATCTTTTTAATGTTGTTTTCTGGAATAGATGGTGTTATTTTGAGCGTTTCGGCTAATTTCTGGAATTTAAAGCGATCCTCTAAACCAAAATAGAGACGGATATGGAAATTATCCATGTTGTCATACATGGAGTCATACAAGTCATACATTGTATAACTTGTTCTAGAAACATTTTTATAGTGCCGAGCCTGCTTCTTTTTATAAAGCCACTAAAAAATTGAAATGTGACTTGAGATAATATTGAAAGGGTTTATAAGAACCTACCACCACCGTACCACCTTAAATTACTTTTAAAAAATTGAGTCATTCTACCTTTTTGCATAATAATAAAAAAAATCTTACTAAACCTACATATGAGCTCATCAATGTGTGCGTCAAATGCACTACGGCTGGATGCACACGCGCTAGCAGTAAAACTGCACTTTATTGATATGGCAAACAACAAAAAAGGGAAGTAAAAACTTGTAAATTACACATAGGCCTTCCAGCGCACACTGGTCGGTGTCAGTCTTTTTATCACTCATCTCCTCCTCGTTTTCCGATGGATGATTTTTCTAACGAGACACAGTTTGAGGAAAGTTTTATAAACAGAAAAAGCAACGTTCTACTTAGAACGAAGGGTGGGAGATGTGGCAAATCTTACAACCCAGTGGGAAATGTGCCAAACACGTGAATCTAAGGGTATGTACTTGACACAAGCATATGGGTAAAACGCAAAAATACTTTCCTATTGCTGATAAAGAAAAAAACCGTCTTGGGGTTAGCCCCGTAACCAGAGAGGAAAATCTCCGCTCAAGTGGGGAAGGTGAGCAATTGTAGCTTACCTACTTGTTGCCGGAATGGGTCAATATTTGTAAGGAAATTATATAACCAATGAGCTACAAGTTTTTTTTTCTCGTTAAAATGTATATCGAACCTATCTTGCGATTGATGGAATATTCAACGCTTTAGATAACCATATGAGTAAATTTGTAAAAATGCTCCTCAAATGAAAAAAAAACTTACATGGCTGAATCAAGATATATTATCTGAAAGGGACCAATATGAAGGAATGATTCATTGAAAATTATAAAAATTCAATAAATGTTTAGAATTAGGGAGAAACTTCGTCATAACTATTTGGGATTTTTAGATTGTTGTTTAGTTTTAAGAGGAAAATCTCGAGTTAAGTCAATCGTCGAAAGCAAACAAAAACTGGTGTTTATCTTTTCACCATTTAAGAAGAAAAATCCTACAACTCATCAATCGTCATTTGATTGCGACATTTTAAGGACTGAATTAAAAATAAACCCTAAAACATGAAACACTTTCCCAAAATACTTTGCGCTAAATGTGCCATGAAGAAAGCGCATCAAAAACTGCACAAATCAAATCGACAAACGTACGTACATACGTACGTAGACCCTCCCTCCTCTACCATAGGCCAGCAGCCTGGCTAGTGGCGTCGAAAAATCTACCGGTCATTGCTCAGCTCATGCAGCAGCACCCAACCCACAACACCAGCAGATGCTCTAGCCTGGTTGATTCAAATCGAGGGGCAAAGAGCCACTGACGGAATGAGGTGTGATGAGAAGGCTGCCCCGGCAAGCCCCGGCAAAACAGACCGCGGCACGTGGAGAATAAATTACTAATAAAAGCAACAAGTGTACTTACATTATAACTACAATGTAGTAAGACGCTACAAGACGACGGCGACGACGACGGCGACGACGACGGCGAATGATGAATCAGTATATAGTTAGTTATGTGTGGGGTTTTGGAATGATTTTAGACAAGTCCTCTCGAAGAAGTGGTGCCTTCTGTGTGATTCTACAGATAGCGCAGAGTGTCGGATTCCATCAGGGCTTCCGTGAAGCTTTCGATGCCGTCCGAGAGGATGGACATTTCTGGTGCCGTGGCACCGTTGTTGGCGGAGGCGTTGCCTGAATGAGTTACACTGTTTGTTGGGACGCTACCGTTGTTGTTGTTGTTAGTGGTTGATGAGGAATTAGGGTTGTTTCCGGTCGCCGCTTGTGTTTGGTAGAAAGAGTTCAACTTCCCATTGCTACTACGTTCGACCGAGTTACCGTTGATGAGAAAGTCACGGGAAGTTTCCGGACTGTACAGGAATAGTTGTTCTCTGTTTCCGTTATTGAGGGAAATCGAGGGAGTGGAAGGAACTGACTTCGGTAGCTCGAAGAGTGATTTTGAATTGGAAGCGTTAAGGGTGGCGAATCCTTGAGCGTTCAAAGGATTGAAAGATATTTGATGTGGGAGAGGTGTTGAAGGTACCGATCGTGATAGATTGTTGAAAGAGGAGATAGCGGTTTTTTGGAACATGTCATCCTGGTCCAGAATGTCTGCAATGTTTGGCTCGGTTTCTTCCAATTTGATCGATTGTTGAATGTTATCCGAGGAGGAAGGTTCCGTTAACATGTCCAGGATATTATTGGGATCGTTGAAATCTTCACATTCCGAAGGTACAGGGGTTTGAGAGACAGAAGTGAAATTTGAATGGTTGAACGCCTCGTAGTTGGGTATTAGAGGTACACTGCTCGATCGGGATTCAAGGGACCCGGGTAAGTTGGGATGAGGTTGCATTTGGGAGGATGGTCCACAAATTGGTTGAAAGGAAGGAATCATGTTGTTCGAGCAATGCAAATTGTTGGGATTCATACCGAATCTATAATTTGGCATCAGTGAAGGAGATGGTGGTGCGGAGGAAGGAAATTCGTTCTTGACGAACGAAGGTCGCTGTTGGTAGCCGGGAAGTTGACCCTGATGAGAAATGTTAACAGTTAATCCGTTGCTCGGAGGTTTATTTTTTCGATGAATGGGAGTATTTCTAGGGCTTACAAAAGGACTAGCATTCGGGGTGCTGTTCTGCTGAGTAGTTTTGTGCGATATGCCTCTAGGACTTTGCGGACCCGCTGATATTGGAACGAAATTATAATTTTTTCTTCGCCCATTGGGGCTCTGTAATGGTGCAGAACTTTGACCCGACGATCCTGCTGCGTTCTTACCTACACTGTTAAAGCTACTCTCTACTTTTACCGAGCTATTTCTAACACCTGAATTGTTGGAGGCTGCTCCATCACCTGAGGTACCTACAGAACTCCCCTGATGACGTTGTGATAGCATGGCTAATGAAGCAGCAGCTGATCCAGGCTGAAGATTCATTTGCTGCCCTATGCTGGCCCCATCAAAACTATCAAGTTGTCCACCTACCTTATCCGTTCCGCCTGCGTTCATGTTCTGCTCCAGCATACTTCTCAACTGGGATAGCTTCAACGAGTTTTCATTGTGCTCCAAGGAGTTTCCGATTCCGCTACTCGGCTCAATACCTGAACTGTTCATGCTTAATGCGTTATTGGAGCCATCAGCCTGATTTTCGTCTGGGAAGTACTGCAGCAGCTCCTGATCCTGGTCTTGCGAGTTTTCCTCGTCACAGTTCAGGTAACCGTCCAATGCATTTTTGTCCATGTTACAAATGCTGATGACTCGTTCGCGAGGAATGATGAAGTCGTCTCTACTGCTGGTAACTAGTTCATTCGAATCGATGAGTATCAAATTACCCATTTCATCGTACGCGGGAGCAGTATTGTTTTGTGCTTCGATCGACTGCTGCTGATGCTGTTGCAGCAGTCGGAGTCTTTTTTGGCGATTAAGCTGCGCTATGGTAGCTGCCCGCTTTGCCGCTGCACTTGTAGGCCTTATCGGACCAGGGATCGTTTGAGAAGTTTGGCTTGGTGCCTGCAGCTGGCTCATTTGTTGGGCCTTCAGTTGCTGTGCTTGTCTTACTTTCTTGCAGAAAATATTGTACTCAGCAGGGCTCCGCATCTCCCGGATCGCCACTGCAGCTGCTACAGCTGCCAGGGATCCGTTGTTGGTATCACAGTTAAAATTTGTACTTTGTACTTGCAGATGCTGTTGCTGCTGCTGCTGTTTGGACAGGGCCACTGAAGGATTGTTATTATTGTCCTCGTCTGTGAACTCCGGTTGTTCGTTTTTGATTGTTTGCTGTAGAATATCACCAACGGACGGCAGGGATAGAGGGTGCTGTCCTTTCAACGGAGATGCTCTGGGTGGCATCGGTGTAGCAGGACCATCAGCTTCCGATGGGGCAACCTCCGAGTCGATGCTGGCAGAAGTAGTCTTGCGACGTTTCCGTCGACGCTTTTTCATTGCTGCGGCCTGTTAGATTGAAAAAGGATGAAGAAAGAATCGATCATTATTTGGAGACTGCAGGTTGATTAATTTAAACTCGGTAAGTAACGTTTAAAAATCCAAAAATGCTATGAATAATTTAAAATCGCATGTCGCTAAAAAGATTTAAACAGTTTTTTTGCAAGCTTGGATTACAATATCAATCCTAGAAGACTTGCCATTTCTACAACAAGAATCACGTGGTGTAGTTGAAGAACACCAAAAGAGTATCACAAGAATATGACGTCTAAATCATTGATATTGAAAATTGTTTAAAAAAAAGTTTATTCTATAATTTAGCTGAAGTTTGATAATTTCATAATTTTTTTAAAATAACTATCGGTTTATAATTTTTTTGAGATTAATAGCCAGAAACCTTAAAAAAATTCTAAATTATTTCAACAAGATAAATCGGGGATTTTTCACCAATACGGTGGAGAGCAAATCGCAATCTAAATTGTTGTCTCAAAACGTAACCTAGGACTACTTTATCTCCTTTAATAAACAAAGCCAATGGAAAAAAAATCAACCAAGACAATAGCCGATATCAAAATATCAAAAGAGACGACCACGGAGCAGAATCAAAACATATGAGTAAGGAAAAAAAGGCAGGTCTGATTATCTACTGCTCTTATCGGCAACAAAAAAAAAACATTAATTGGGGGTACATTTTGAACTTTGACCGAGCACACCAACCTTAAATGCTAGCTAAAATTAAACAGCTGAACGCGATTCGAATGATTTCCTAAAAACAAATTCTCCGAGTTTTTGAATTTTAATTTGCTACTGCACTTGCTACAATCAACCATGTGGCTTTTGTTGGTTCACGATTATAGTCGTATGGTTCAGATCCATGTGCCTTAACTTGGAATGGCTGTTCTGCTGGTAAACTTTAACGTTCGATACTACTTTGGAATTGGATTGTATGTAGATAAAGTGGAAAACAAAAATAAACGAAATATTCTTGGCACGAAGCACTTGGGACTGGAAGCAACTCAAAGTGAAAATACCATGCTCGGATGCAGTGAGTTGGCTTTAGCCGATAGCAATTTTAATAGCCTCGTATATTTAGGTTTTATCAAATGATCAATTCCCAATAATAGTCTTTTTTTATTTCGATGATAGTTGTTTTACTATCACTTTATGGCATTCGCAACTTTATATCAATGTTATGGGTTGGCGGACAGTCATTAAACAAACTTATTCGGTACAACTGTGTTCGATTGTTCGATTGTATTGTTTGGGCTCGAACTCGTGGATATCGGCTCAGGAGGCAACTGACTTGCCAACTTAGCTATATTACAAGCCCTCCAAATAATAGTGCATAAAAGAAACTTGTATGTTCAACTCAACTTCAACCACTTCCACACAGCACATCAGATGTTGCGACATATGACAGTTGAGTTAAAGCAGAATAATGACATACCCGCAGAGTTTTGGATGCCCTAAGCCGACAGGAACTTTCGCTATATAAGATTTAATAACGTTAGATACCTAACGGGTAGAAGCCCCTGGCTATTGTCCGGGATTTTATCGCGTGGGCCGAGGAAAGGAGAAGCCCGCTACGGGACCATTCAAGTTTTACTTAACGCTATTTTTGATTATTTTCGACCCCCCTCTCCTCTTCCTACGTAACACAATCGTCTAAAATTTTCTATATAAATACCACAAAACGTAACAAGTTGCTACACACTCTCCACCCCTAAACACGTTACGTTATATTTGAATGGCCCCTAACTAGTCCAAACACAAATTCTGCTGAGAGATCTGGCAAGCCGAAGTTTTAAAATCGAAAATACCTAAACTTGAGACTGTCGACGAATTGTCTTGTAGTGTGGACTAGCCCAAAAAACCCTCAATTCTTGATGTTTTTCAGAGGAGCTATAATAAAAAATAATGCATAAAACCAATAAAGTGGAATAAATTGCATGAAAGCTTGTGTGCAATAAAATTGCACAATATCCATAAATCAAGATTTTTTTAATCGAAAAATTCAATAAAATCAATCAATCAAAAGGTGATAAAAATCCCATCTTCCACAATTTGTTTCTAGCTCTTGTAATCTTTCAGATATTTGATAAATTTTCCAAAATTACCATAAAATACTTAAAACTTTATTCATTCCCCCTTCAGATTTCGAAGGGGGGGGGGGGGGGTTCCCAAAAGAAGAAATTGATATTTGTTACGGCCTTATCAACTTTGGTGTTTTTTAAGCCGTGGAAGAGATTAGTGTTGGTTTATTTTAATGCCCGCCTTCGTGTTGAAGTTTCTTTTCACCTAGAAATAAATCATCTGGTCCCCCGTCAGAAGTGTTCTGTATGCTGGAGGAATGCAACAAGTACGGTGTAGTTCGGAGTCTGAAAAGCCTTACCCGATCAACGGCGTTAATGTACCCAGCTGTAGATAGGTGTTTGTCGAGTTTCACTAATAACACTAGTTTACAGTATTTTTGAACTAAGTAAATAAAGATCACTTTTAATGTGAAATCGGGCCTTGAATCCAAAAATGAAATTAAAAAAGATCTCAGCAGAAAAGTTTTGAGTTATGCTCCGAATATGAAATTTTCGAAAAATTAAAAAAGTACTTGTACTCTGATTCCAATATCTCGGAATTCATAACATAAATTTGAAATCCCCTTTTGCATATTGAAGATGAATTAATTTTCTATCGATCTAGTATTGTTGATGTTAGTGACTTTATGACAGAAAAAATAAAAAAACGCATTTTTTTGGAGAACATTTTGTTTTATCGAAAGTTTTAGTCTCAAAGGTAACTTTTAAAAAATCTGATTTTGTATTGGCATTGAAAAAACAATTCAAAACGAAGATTTCAAGTGGCTATTTATCGAAATCGGTTGACAATTGAAAAAGTTAAGGTTACTTTACCGTAAAAGTAATTTTTGAATTTTTGAATAATTTAACGAATCGCAGTGTACTTATCATAGTATAGGAAGAATCTAACATAGTAAATCTCACTCAAGTCACTCAAAGTCAAAATTTATTATAAGCTTAACAGAAGATCAAATGTAAATTTTCAGAACGATATGACCATGAGGAGGGGTTGCTATTGAGTCTCAACCGTAAATGGGATTTTAAGGTATATTGCTCGAGAGAAGCAAAAAATACTGGTTTTTCATGAATAACATTTTTTCTCCACAAGCCGATATATTTTTAAAGCCTAAATTGAGACAAATATTTCACTTGAAGACTGCAAAAATGACTTTTTGTTCCCATATCACTGTGGTCCAAAAGGGCTAAGAGTGGAACTTTTTTCGTAGCGCCTCTATCTTTTATCTTATCTCTTAAGTGTCTTCAGAACATTTGCTTCTTCAAACATGCTTCATAACTTGAAAGCATCAACCATAAAAAATTGAAAATTCTAACTATTTATTTCAATAGATAGAGCTTTACTTTATACTACAAAGTTATAAAATACGTAAAAATATGATACTTTGTTGAATACATCAAAACTCCATCTCTTTTCAGTGCAGAGTTATAAAGGTTTTATTTTGAAAGTTATTTAAAAGTTAGTTTATTAAACTTAACTATAGTTAGACGAGGATTTACATGAACAAGATGTTCTGAACATTTGTTGAGGCATTCAAATCACATGTTTTGCACATGATTTCAACATTCTACGAAGCCAACTTATTGCAACTTTAAGTTTTATTCTTACTCAACTTCACGAGCACTTATTGCAAAAGCGTGCAAGTGAATTTTTAAAACTAATGAATCACATTGAAGCTTGAACTAAGTGCAAGAAATTGGTGTTGTTGTCATTTGTCTCCACGCGCTTATATTTGAACACAAAAAGCATATATTTGATATGTTTTACGTGATTCTATACAAAAATGATTTTCAACTGCCTTCTTCCTTCGTTTTGCGTAGCATCTGCGTAGCTTGGAAATAAATTTTCCTATTTTTTGTATGGAAACACGTAAAACACATCAAATATATGCTTGTTGTGTTCGAATATAAGCGCGTGGAGACAAATGACAACAACACCAATTTCTTGCACTTAGTTCAACCTTCAATGTGGTTCATTAGTTTTAAAAATTCACTTGCACGTTTTTGCAATAAGTGAAATTGAGTAAAAATAAAACTTAAAGTTGCAATAAGTTGGCTAGGAAACGTCGTAGAATGTTGAAATCTTGTGCAAAACATGTGATTTGAATGCCTCAACAAATGTTCAGAACATCTTGTTCATGTAAATCCTCGTCTAACTATAGTTAAGTTTAATAAACTAACTTTTAAACTACTTTCAAAATAAAACCTTTATAACTCTGCTCTGAAAAGAGATTGAGTTTTGATGTTGTTTCCAATAATAAGCTAGGTACGACTCTGCGCGAAGGGCTCTCAAGAAGTTGCCAAAATTTATCTGTTCCTTATTATGACATTCTTAATATTATATAATGACGTTTAAGATCGAGGAGGAAAAGGAGTAAACGATGTTTATCTCAAGGTTGTCAGCATAGGTCGAAGATATCACGTGTGCGCATTGTGAGGATTATCTAGAATTGATAATTGGGTTTACTTTTTTTGGTGATCGGCTAGAATTTACTTTCGCAATAGTAAGTAATACGGATTCGATTTATATAAATATGAATATATTTACCGAAGATAATTCCCTACAGTATTCGCCAAACAAAACCTGCTGTTGAACTACATTGAAATACTTATTTGAGTGCAGGGACCTATTTGTAAGTAATTTGTAACACATGCACATGAATTATTGTGAACTAATCAATAAATTACCTATTTTAGTTGAGTCTGAACATATCCAGACTACAGAAAAACCACAGATGTATTCAACAAAGTTTCATATTTTTACGTATTTTATAACTTTGTAGTATAAAGTAAAGCTCTATCTATTGAAATAAAAAAGTTAGAATTTTCAATTTTTTATAGTTGATGCTTTCAAGTTATTAAGCATGAAGAAGCAAATGTTCTGAAGACACTAAAGAGATAAGATAAAAGATAGAGGCGCTACGAAAAAAGTTCCACTTTTAGTACTTTTGGACCACAGTGCATAGAGCTTAGTTCTTTTAGAAATGGGACAGTTACGAATACGTTTAGCTTAAAAACCATTCGTTTGATCGAAATACTTTCTATGGAAGAAATGAAGGTAATCTTATGATAATTCATGAAAAAATTTGAAAAAAAAAATTTATCGTATTTTGTAAGAAAAATCTCTACTTTATTCTTAGTATCTCACCGCCCGGCGTACACTTTTTTCAGTCATGATATTGTTTAGTTTTTGCAACTTTTAATTCGTCCAATCTGTATTCAAAGTGAATGCATCCTCCTCCTTCAATTTATACTACTTTTTGGTCCAATAATTCTTTTTTTAAATATAGTAAGGGCAATTCAGTGGATAAAACTGTTTAAAAATTAACAAAACTTGATTACTTTAGAGTCACTTAAAAGCGTTTTTAATGAAATTTCTGCTGGCAAAATCTGACAATAACGAAGAAAAACCATCATGAGATTAATATTAAAGTACAATAGGTTAGTATAGATCGTAAGTTGCGAAGGGTACATACAAGATTACTATTTAGAGGCTTTCAAAAACAGCAAAAATCAATGTTTTCGTTTTGATAATTGTTATTTTTTTCATAGGAGCAGAAACTTGGCAAATCATTATATTTTATACAAAATAATCAGCAACTACATACTTTAATATGCTAGGGACCTTACCGCGAACAGACATGTTATGGGATTCAAACTCTGAAATTTTTTTGATATAAGGTTTTTCACAAGTTTGGTCGCCCTTCAGAAATCACCTGTCTCATTGCCCCGGTACCAGCTTTACAGCTTACGAGCTCGGAAACTCGATAATTTGATGGTCAAACGACCATCATTCCCGACAGTTTACGACATCGCCTATCTCTTTCACGCAGCAGAACTTACAGACTTAATAAGCAAATGCAATCTTTTCTATTCACTCCCTCCTGTTGAAAAAAAATTCGCCACTCTGCAGCGCCGGGTGATATTTGGATGTGTTGGTCGAACAATGTGGAATGATTATCTCGATTATCTACGCAAGAGGGATGAAAGTCAAACGACTAACCACAAAAAAGATCAATATTTCATTTGACATTTTTTTATTCTCCGATCAAACGATTGCGCTCTCCACGATTGTCACGAACGAAGTGTGATGGTAGTCTCCGGAAAAATTCACCTAGCATCAGTGTAAAATTTGAGATGATTTGGTTGATTTCTGAGTAAGCGCAACGCGTTTCAATTTTGTATGAAAATTTGTATGGAAAAAAAAAATTTGCACATTAAATCATCCAGAAAAATAAAATAAACTTGAAATTAAGTTGGTCTTTGATTTTTAGTTTGTATTTTTTTTTGTATAACATCGAATAACTTTTCTGGGGTACAAGTTAGGTTTGCGCTTTGTTTACATGAACAGTACTGCAAGAATCGAAGGATATTTTTCATTCAAAGTTGAAAATTTTGAAACTTTCAGTACATTTCTGGCGATTTTTATTTAATTATTATTTATTTATTTAAGTAATTTTTTTGTCTAATAAGATACAAAGTTACGGCCTTCAACAAAGTTGTTCAGCGGAACATTTTCTTTAGAAAATTTATAAATTGACACAAACACCATTAGCTGGCTCGGTTCCACAGAAGAAACAAAAATGATGTGGATTTTTCAGTACAAAATATTTAATTTTGCCATACGAACCTAAAAGTTCAAATTAACTCATGCAAACGTAACTTAAAAATTCTGCAAAAATCATTTCTGAATTTTGGTCCAAAACGAAGCTTTTAAGACCCCAGAAAATTTGAGAAATTCAAAAATGGCCCAAATCGACTCAGTCTTATGTAACAAAGATAGCATATTTGTGATCTTTTGAAGAAAAAAAACAAGGTTGGTAGAAAATTATGAAAAAAAAACTTCCCTTAAAATATTTTGCTTGATGAATCAAATATTTTCCATCAATAGGCTTATATTTTGGTAAGTTTAAAACTGTTTAAACATCTGCAAAGTTTTAAAAATTAAAAACATACTAAAATGCTTCAATTCCTTCACATTTAAATGTAAACGTGTTCCAAATATCCCGTGTTTCGCTTCTTAAGTGCTTCTTCAATGATGGTATGGTAAGCTTGCCATATATTCCGGGTTTATCCGGACTATAGTTTTTTCGTGCAGTCACATCAACTTGACTAATGTATCGAGAAGTTTACCGATTTTAGCCGTAGAAAATGCACGTTAACTGAGATCAAGAAACCAAAAAAAAAATGCCAGCCACATTTTGTGGTAACTACACCAATCAATTGATTTTGTTTTGAATTTAGTTTAAAAGAATATAAAAATTCAAACTCCAAAAGATTTCAGGAAAAACACGATCAAAACACTTACCGTCAACTTCTTGCGCTCCTTGTTTTCTCGCTGCAGCAACTTTTTCTGCAACAACTGCCGGCTAGCGATACTGGCCGGGGAGTTAAGATTGTTCCGGGTGATGAAGCCGGCCAGCTCATTGATGCTCCCGAAAGCACTCGGCAGCATAGCTTCGGCCCAAAACTTGATCACCTTCCAGGCTTCCTCATCCGTGGGCATCTGCTCTTCCTGTTCCGGTTTCTGCGGAAGAAATTTAAAGACAGCGATCGGGCGTTCGATTAATTTTTACCCAAAGATAAAAGCTTCTTGAAACATTCTTAAAAAAATTGTTTTTAGATCTTACATCTCCACTATCGCCGGTGCTGAGATCAGGCAGCTTCGGGGCTGCCAGTTTGGTGGCTTTACGCATGGCGGCATAGCAATAGCGGGAATGGCCCCGGGTACCGAGACGCCGCGGCCTTATACCGGGAAATACTTGCTTCATAACCTTACCGAAGTCGGCCGTCGACAGCGGTTTGATGTCGATTCTCTCGCAGTAGGAACTGTAGAAACATATAAAAAGAAATATTGGCAACACTTCCCACCTAAAGCCAACAATCAAACTTACGTATAGTCATCGTACACTTCCTGTTTTGGAATGGACACGTTAGGGTCGTGTTCTAGATGGGACCGAACCCAATTGATGGTGTGGTTAATCTCGGAACGTGTTCCCAGTGGGTTTTGAGACTGTCGCAGAGGATCTTTTTATAAGAAGGAAATATTTCTTAAAGCAAAAATTCAAAAAGAATAAATTTCTCGTCAAATTACCTGTCTCTGGATAACCACCGGGCATACGCAGGTACAAAAGTAAACGTTCAGGGGGCCGCAAAATGGAAACTTTTTCCAAAATATCCACTATTTGTTTCTTGGAGTTTTCGCTGTAAGAAGAATCGAGAGATAGAAGGAATTTAAGTAACTTTGTGAAAGCAACAATTTAAAAAAATCTAGATTGTTTGAATATTCTTATTTAAAAACTTTTGAATTTAAAAAGAAAAGTTCTCTTCTACAGATTTTTGCTATTTCCAACCAAACGTTTAGTCACCTTCCCAACGGTAAACAGTCAAAAAATCAAACCTGCTATAAACGATAATTCTTCACAGGCTGACCGATAACAGGGCAGCGAACGCGAAAAAAAAGGTGTTATCATCATCTGTGCGAGACGTCCAGCTCGGTGAAAACAGCTGACTAGAAGAACCAGAGAGAGAAGCCAGCAGACAGGACCAGAAAATAATATCAAGGTCGCCTAAAGAAAACATTGCTTCCGACCGATTCGGTCCAATCGATTGAACGCCGCCGCATATTTTGTTGAATCGATTTCAAAACGAAATCCAAAACCGGCGACAACAATATTTAGTTTGAGAATGGGTTTTATTTATGTTTCGAATTAACGGTAGGGTAGTAATGGTTATGAATTTGAATTCTATAAATGTTTTAAAACGAAATTGAGATTAATATCATTCAAATGATTAAAACATTGAAATAACATTTTGAATCAACCAACAATCCAGAAATAAGTTTTTATGTAAGGAGGTTTTGGAGCTTTATCCCATCATCAAACTTTTCCTCTGTCTCTTGTAAAGTAACACTTTTTGTCCATTGTAATCTACAAGAGTGCAATAAAACTTTGTTATGAAGTAATGCAAAGTTTTGTGAAATCCTTTAAAACCGTTGGTAAACGCTTATACATAAAGGTAAAAAGGCTCTACACAAGGTTTTGTAGAATAAAATAAATCTTCTAGGGAAAGGTCGCTCTTTTCTCCTCTTTTTTCAATTAATTCAGAAAAAAAGCATGTTCGCACTTTAAAATCAAATAAGACTTACCGTGTGTTTTTTTTTTCGAGAAATCGAATAAAGGCTGGTTGAGCCACCGCATGCATCTGAAAATTGAGTTGTGGCTATTTTACTCTCAATTCCCCTGTTTTTCAAATTGTTAAGTCATAATCCCGATACGTTTGGTAGATCAAACAGCTTTCATTCGATACATCGGAAAAAAAAATCTAACAAGATTGGTTTCATTTAGTTTAAAATCTAGTTTTCAAATCCAGGCTTACTGTTTTCATAATTAACTGAAAAATATAGGGGAATCGAGGGTAGAACCAGTCATACCTCCATTTTACTAAGCGTGCGATGGCTCAAACAGCTTTCATTTGATTTCTCGGAAAAAATCAAACAAGATAAGTCTCATTTCATTTAAAATTTTCATGTTTTCTCTGAATTAATCGAAAAAGTAGGGGAATTGAGGGTAAAAACAACCATAGCTCACCTTTCCGATGCTTGCGGTGGCTCAAATAGCCTTAATTCGATTCTTCAGAAAAAATACAGAACATAAGTCTCATTTGGTTTAAAACTTTCAAGTCCAAATATGCTTTTCTGCAATATATACAAAATTTAGGGGAATTGTAATTCAAACAGCAATAACTCCCATTTTCTGAAGCGTGTGGTGCCTCAAACAGCCTTTATTTCGATTCCTCAGAAAAAAATCCCACTAGATAGGTCTGATTTACTCCAACATTTTCCAGTCCGAACAAGCCCTTTCTGAACTATATTAAGCAGTGTTCCGAAAATCACTCGGAAGAAACGCTCATGATAGGTTTCTAGTTGGAAACATTCAAAGCCGATTGCTGCTGCCTGTTGTTCCCTAGAGATTCGGCAGAGCGACAATGCGAAGTCAATGTAAACAAGATTCAAAAGCAAGAGCGGATTCGCATCTAAGTCGATCTCTCAAGCTCACTACCTGGTGTATCAGAAGTGATTGAGACACTGACTGATACAAGATCCAATTCGAAAATCCACTCACTCACTCACTCAAACTCAATCAATGCGACCTTGCATCGGTTCATACTACCTGCGTACTTTCTGGCAAAGCGGCAGATACATAGGTATGTTCATACATACTGCCTGCGTGTTTGAATGGCTATTTTGGTCCTCCCCAACAACAGCAACAACAAAGTAAGATGTATCAGGCAGACAGCATTCGATCATCGATCAGTAAACGAGTGAGTGCGTGAGTGATTTTGCAAGAAAAGTTATTGACTGAAAAAAGAAACTGAAAATCAGGTAGCTCCTCACTCAGTTGAGAATTCCAACTGGAGAAGAAACGTCTCTCTTTCAAATTTTATTTCTTTGATTCTCGGAGCAGCGCTGTCGAACACAATCTTTGCCCCGCTGGGAGATAAACCAACCGACAATTTAGGTTTTGCTTTCGCTGTTGAAAACGTTTCAGTGTCTCTCATGAGAATTGAGTGATTTTCGGAACACTGATATTAAGCATGTTGGGAAATGGAGGGTAAAACGGCCATAAATCCAGTTTCCGATGCGTGCGGTGGCTCAATTAGTCTTCACTCGATACCTCGGAAACAATTAAACAAGATAGGTCTCATTTGATTCAAAGTTTCCAAGTTCGAATATGCTTTTTCTGAATTTTCTGGAATTTAGGGTAAAACAACCTTAACTCCATTTTCCGATCCGTGCGGTGGTTCAAATGACATTAATTCAATTCCTCGAAAAAAAAATCACACAAGATAGGTATCATTTGGTTTTAGATTTTCAAGTTCGAACTTACTTTTTTCATAATTAATTGAAATATTTGAGGAATCGAGAGTAAAATCGGCCATAACTTCATTTTTCTAGGCATGTGGTAGCTCAAACAGCCATCATTTGTTTGGATCACACAGGATAGGTCCCTTTTTCAAAATTGTCTATTCCAAATATGTGTTTTTCTGGATTGTTTACAAAATATAGGGGAATTATGGGTTAAAAAGACACTATATAACCGTTCGTAAGCTCGTGCGGCGTCCGAAACTATGTCCGATCGTTTTTCCGGACATTTTCACAAAAGGAAAATATATTTATTATCAAGGGATTGAAATGAAGAGAGAATTCTTTGCATTTGGAGTGGTAATGATCAAAATTCCACAACTGCTTCACAAGTTGCAACAATTTGCAACAGTTTGCACATTTTCACTCTCTCTGAGCACTGGTTTCTCTCATTTGAACTCAAACCTTCTAATTTTCTCTAACAAATTGCCACAAATTACCACAAATTCAATCATTTGTGTGATCATTGACGAATTTTCTCCCTTTATTTCAGTTTCCCGTTTATTATCATAGGTTTGGTTCATGTAGGAGGGAAAATATTGAATTTCTTCGCGGTTTATACACGCAGCGAAAAAGTTTTTTATTTCAAAGGAAAGTGCCGCAAAAACAAAGGATTTTTTCCTTTGGTTTTGGGACAAATAAAAATTCTTTTGGTTCAAATACATTTTCCTTTGTTTCAAAGAATTTTTCTTTTGAAAAATCTTTGAATCAAAATCTTAATACTTTGAAACAAAAAACAGTTTCATTTGATACAAAGTTGTTTTCGTTTGCCACAATGTTATTTAGATTTAGATTTAAAAAGATTGGTTCATTGAACCATTTTCCATTCATTCCAATTGGTGGACATATTTCCTGTTGTTTTGAAATTCCTATTAGGAATTTCAAAAAATAAAAAGAAAGAAATTTATATGTTAAATTTATTTTTATTTACAACAGATGAAACACTTGGCCACAAACTAGTTCACTAAAATCGATCCGGTCCAAATTTTTGTCGAGCGGTCAGCTGGATTTGGAGCGGTGTCATCGTGCCCAGCTTTCATCTCGGTTGAGGCATCCACGGAAACCATCCTTCGGCTCTGGTTCTGTAAAAACGCAATCACTTATAGAAAATCTTCAATATTCACTCTTTAATTAACATACTTACCATACTTCATCCTGAATCCTTCTAATATAGCTAACTCTGACCTACACTTTCACACGACCGGCCAAACTTGATTCGATTTTTCGGTTTTGTATTCTTCTTGCAAGGCAAATCAAAATATCTTTTGAATCAAAGGCTGAAGTTTTTATTTTAATGAATCATTTCTTCAAGTTAAAAACATTTTCCTTTGGTTTAAAAAAAGTTGACTTTGTTTTAAAAGAAATAAGCTCAATTAACATTTATTTAGAATCAAAGTATTTGCATAAATTTAAAATCCAAAAATATTTAGTTCAAAGAATTAATTCTTTGTTTCAAAAAATATTTTTTTGAATCAAAAACAAAAGTTTTTGGTTCAAATAAAACAGGAGTTAGATTCAAAAAAATGAATGTTTTGAAACAAAATCATTTTTGTTTTGATTCAAAAGCCTAGTTTTCTCTGCGTGTACACTTTTTTCCTCATTGTGCAATGGGGAATAAATCATTGGTAGGCTCAAAAGTACGTATTGGTTTGCCTAGCAGACTTTTATGGGAAAATTATAACTAAGTTTGCTATCATGCCTTGAAAGTAAAATTTGCCCGAATGAAAGTGGTACAATGCCAAAATTTGGGTCTCATTTTTCATATACAGATATTGTAATCCCAAGTGTAGGTTTCACTGAAACCTTAATGATGCCTTATTTAGCATCGTTTCCAAACGAGTTATGGGAACAAAATGATGTCAGTTTAGGTATAATTTACTGTGAAAATTTGGTATCGTTGTACTTTTTAAAATTTTATTAAAAGGATTAACAAACTTTTCTAAAAGCAAAATTTGCCATCACTGTGCTATCTTCCAATCGAAAACGATGCCCATATTTTGGCACTGTGTCACCTTTTTCGGGCAAAATGATACTAAATTTAACATTCAGGGCATGATGTCAAAATTAAGTATTATTTTGCCATGAAAGTCTGCTCGGCATATGATGAAAAGCGCTTTTAACCCTAATCCGCTCTTGAATGTCACTATTGGAAGTTTGGCGGCTTGTAACTTTATTCTGGTGCATATAAATAAAAAAAAACTTCCGGGATCCTCAATGAATTCATGAAATCTTGAATCATTACTTTTGTCATGGACGAATCCTGAAAGGCTAGACAAAAAAACTCTCTAATCAGTCCTTGAGTGTCATTTTAACAACTTCTTTATGCAAGTTATGTGTTTCAATATGTTTCTTAGACAATATTTAGCTGCAAAACTTCAGTTTTCCGTTATTCAAAGTCTAAGAACAATATCCGAAAAAACATACTTAGGAAAAAAGACTGTAGATCAGGTACGAAACACTCAAACATTTTTTTCCTTAGTGCTCAGGGTGCTGAAATTATAAGCTATACGTTCCGAACAAGAATTTAAATAAGATTACGACCACTAAAAATGTATGGATTTTGAGTGTTCAACGCAAGATTTCTACAGTAAATTTATATTCACAAGAAAGGCAATTTCGTACCGGTTTAAGTGAAGTAATTACATTAGCGCAGATACTTTACAAAGATATGATAACTGGAGTGGTTGATTCTGAATATTGTCTGAGAAAAATTTTTGAGTTACATTACGAGGTTTTAAAACTATAATTTTTATACAAATTGGTTGAGAAACAAGAGAGTTATAGCGATTTTAAGCGAGAAGTGTCAAATTGACACTCAAGGTCTGATTTGAGATTTTTTTTTGTCTCAGCTTTCAAGGTGCGTCCATGAAAAAAATTGATGATGCAAATTTAAAGATTTCATGAAGCCATTGATTGTCCCAGAAGATTTTTTTTATTTTGATGCACCTGAATAATGATACAAGTCGTCCAACTTCCAATAGTGGCATAGTAAAAGGTAGCTACTCAATATAAATTTTTGATATCCCGCATTTTGTCGACTTTCTTCCGCATGTTCTTACGAATTTCCTGATGTTTAAAAACGAAACAAACAGCCACAAAAGTTGTATTTGAAGATTGTGACGTATACTGAGTGATTAAATTATGATTTTTTAATCAAACTAAAAAATCATGGCATATTTGAGAAGGTTTCAATTTTTTAAAACTTTATTGTGACCGATCCTAATTCTGTGTATTTCCATAACTCGCTAGCAAGAAAACCAATTGTAAAATCAAAAACAACGTTTAAAAAACCCAAATCTAAATGCAAAAAAATACCAAAATGCCCAAACTAAACAGAAATGTCACTGTTTATGAGAAATTTTGAAAGCAGTGATTAGAAAAGATTTTCATAAAAATTTAATCTGTGAGTATTTCCTGAGTTTCGGAATTCGACCAGATCGTATTAAACAGCTTCAGTATATTTTTTGAGAAGTTTTAGTAGAATATACACACAAGTTCCTACAAGAGAAAAAAAATAATTTTAAGGACCAGTGTCAGTTGTTTTTAACCGCAGAAAATTATTTCCGTCAACCGTGTCTAAGATTTCGGTCTAGAAAATGAGATTTAAATTCTTTTGTTTCAAAATTTTCGCAGGGCGATGGCGCTCAATTCGGCCTGGCCAAATCCAATCAAACATTTGTTGAAAGTTTACTAAAAATGTTAAATTCTTACAGAAATCCACTATTTAAAGATCCAACAATTCAAGAAAACTCTCTAAAGTAAACGGCGAATCTCCGCCTTCACTTTATATGCAGATATCAATGTATAATCGGTGTTCCCGTTTCTAATTGAAACTAATTTAAATAATTTAAATTTTGTGCTCAATTATTTGATTTTAGAAATATTGGACATTCCGTTACTTAAAAAAAATAGATGCAAGTTAAATGGAAGTTGAAATATTAAAGACAAATAAATTCAAACGGAAAAACCACATATTGCTACCAGCTATTTCACAGAAAATTGAATTGAATACACAATTTTATCATTTTTTTATTCCTCGAAGTTTTGAGTTTATTTTTTTAGAACATGGTTTGAGTGTTAGTTTCAAAATTTTGAAGTTATTTATATGCATTAGACCGCTGCAAGCTTTGTATAGAAATTTAAAATTCTCAAATTTTTACACCTTTCATAACTTTTTTTGGTTGGTTTTTCTGCAGGAAAAAGAAATACAAATTTTGGAAGCTATCCAGCCTCGCACACAGGTGTAAAACATAACAAAGACAATCAAAACTATTTTTTGCCGAAACTATGCGTTTTAGACCTATGGTGTCTTCAGGACAAATAACTTTTTGAAAAAATGATTAAATCACCTAGCAGTGAGATAAAAAAAAAAATTTTATGTTATATCCATTTTAGAGCTATAATGTCTGAGAAAAGTTTTTAGCGTGTACCAATTCTAGCAACTTTGTCACAGAAGTCATTATCGTATCGACAACCGTTTGAAAGTTATGACTATTTCTTAAAAATTATCTTCTGTTTTCAGTTTTTCTATCATAACTTTTTTGTAAGTGATTTTTGGTACAAAGTATGTTAAAGAGAGTTTTAGGAACAGTAAAGTTGCACACTTTTGCTGAATATACTGAGGAAAAATTTTGAAGTTTAAACGAGATATCTTGAAAATACTTAACAAAAATAGTCATTTTAAACTGGTTATATCTACCGAGTTCGGACGAGTTCGGTCACATACTTTATAGTTTTGTAATCAGAAAGATACCTTTCAAACCTTTCAGACCTTTCAAACAATATACAGTTCAAAGTGGCCAAATGGTGTCTTCGTAGTGTAAATGTCAATAAAAATGAGCCAAAAATGAAGTTTTTATACGAACTTGAGCCCATCTACCATCTCAAGTCCAAGTGGTTCAAGTAGGCCTACTGTTGGGAATCCTACACGTTGCAGCCTGATAGTAATACTTACGCTCAATCTAGTATAAAAACTTCATTTTTGGCTTGATTTCACTTGATTTCATTCACAAATTTGTTGGAACCTGCAAAACGATAATATTTATGCTTTAAAAGGTATCTTAAATTCAATTTGGTTTGAAACGTTTTTCGCAGAACTCAATATTACTTGAAGTCTTGATAAAAATTGAGAACTTTTATTTTTAAATGATATATTTTTGTTTTCAAGTGATGTCAAAAAAGTGCAGAACTTTTTTTTATTTTGAAATGTTACTTCAATAACACAAATGTAAATTTTGTGGCATTGTGTAATTTATCAAGCCCTCTTGAAATGTGATAAGAAGATCAAGAAACATAAAATAAACTGAGACTGAAATTGATTTCTCGAAAAATATTTCATATCAGCATTACATTTTTAATGACATAAACGATTTACGAGGATATTAGATTTTGGATTTTAGGAAAAATTTATGATCGAATTTCTCAATCCGACCATATATGTTTTGTAGATTACCATACAAAAACTGACCTTTGCCAAATTTCAGCTTAATCGGACTTGATTTAGTGGTGCCTCAAAGCGCTATAAGTTTCGGTTTTTTTAAGGGAATCGGTAAAATCAAATTTTAAAATTTGATGCGAAATGACCTTCAAATGCATAAAACGTCGAAATGGGTTATTTTGAAAAAAAAGTCTCTAAAAATAGATTTATAACTGAATTTTTTTTTCTAAACATCACCAGATTTCGACGTTTCATGCAATTCTAAATCGTTTGGCATCAAAATTAAAATTTCGACTCTATTATGTGTTGTGAGCCTCGATTCGCTCAATCGAAAGAATCGCTCACTGAAGAAGATAATTTGCTATCGAAATACCGGTATCTTAACTATTCTTATACCGTGGTTGAATTAAAGGGAATCTTTCAATTGTTTTGATTCAGTAAAATTTTTATTTTCTGAATTTCTTTTGATTTTCGCTTTTGTAATTTTTTGAATTCCAAAGTCCATTTTTTACAAAAAAAATTTTTTTTTTTTTTTTGAGAAAACACCAGATTTTTACGTTTTATTCTTTTTTGAGCCATTTGGCATCAAACTAAAAAAAATCTCCTACCTAGCATTTCATCTCGCCGCATGTGTCAATGAACATACTTAAATTAAAAAATTTAGTTTTTCCTGTTTCCTTTGGCCCCCCTTTTGGTGACTTTTGAGGGCCAAAATACCGAAACTTTGAGCTTAAATTTGGTACAGATAAGTTTTTTGGGCCAATCTACGAAATGTATATGATCGGTTTGCGAAATCTACATGACCCATTTGGCTGCCACCCTACTCTAGATATAGGCAACAGAATTGAAAACGACACTTGGTTGGACGACTGTGAGCCGTCTCGTCGGCTACTCAGTCCAAGCGCACGGAACGGCTATCAGCTGTCTCGCGTTCCTGCAGGGTGCGTGAAACATAAGATAAATTTATAAAAAGAACATTTTTTGTAGAATAATTTGTTTAAAAAAATAGTATTCAATGAATTTTTCCTGTGTAATTTTGAAAAAAATCTCTCAGAATAAAATTGGCATTCTATTTGCATAATTTGATCCGGAAGAAATTTCAAATCCTTCTTTTTTCACTCGGAGTTGGAACATTGTGAGGGGTAATAAAAAATAATGCGAAAACAAATAAATTGGAATAAATTGCACGACAGCTTGCATGCACAAAATTACATACCATATCATTGCACAACACCTATAAATCAAGTAATTTTTTATCGAAAAATTCAATAAAATCAAGAATACAAAAGGTGAAATAACTTCCATTTTCCACAATTTGTTTTTTGGTCTTGTTACTTTTCGGATATTGGATTTTTTTCGAAATTTACATAAAATACTTCAAACTTTGGGAGGGTTGGCAAAAGAAGAAATTGATATTTCTTCCAGCCTAATTTCAAAAACCTTTTAATGATTTAATTATATTTTAATGTGAGTATATGTTTTTGTGTTTTTTTGGTATGCTCAACATCATGACCATCGGGTATATTACCCTAGATTCAATCAACAGAGTAAGTAACATATGGGGAAAAGAAGCGCATCAAACCAAAAACACAACTCACCTGATAGCGTTCTCGAAAATCTGCTGAATGCGAAGCTCCCGTTCCTTATCATTGGCACAATCGTCCAGCGGCCCGGGCAGCCCCGATGCAGGCTGATGCAACTGTTGCTGCTGCCCGGTCACAATTTGGCCCGGCTGCTGTTGCGAATTTTGATCCATCGCCAACAGTCCATAGCTGGCGCTCAGCTTGCCGAGCATCAGCTTGTTGGCCCCAAGTTGGGAGAGAAAATCACTCATGGCCCCGGGACTGGTTGCACCGGGACCGGTTCCGGCCGCCGTCGACGAAGAGATGGCATTGCTCGCGTTGGAGCTGCTGGAAGCGACCGCGGCCGACTGGATGACCGGTGCCGGTTGAGGTGTGGGTGGCGGAAGATGCGCCAAGGTGGTTTGCTGCTGCTGCTGGGGATTACCACCACCCAACAGAAACTGTTGCTGCTGCTGTTGATGGAGATGAAGGTGACCTTCCGGCAGCTGTTGCTGGTGTGCCATGGCCGGTAATTTTCCATAGCTGCCCTGTTGTTGTTGTTGTTGATGCTGTTGGAGCGGCAGGACTAGAGGAGGCCGGTTTTGCTTCCACGGCTGGAAGTGGCTTGGGTGAGACATTCTCTTCCCCTAGCACCGATTCACTGAGTTTCAAAAAAAAAGTTCAACCTTTTTTCGTTATTCCCGTTTTGTTTTTTCGTCTTTAAACACAATTTACTTTCAATTTTGCACAGCTACATTTTGCAGCCCGTTTGCTGTTTGATTTTCACTTAAATCAGTACCGGTTTTGTTGAATCACTCACTCACTAGGTTGTCGGATCCGGTGATTCGTCTTAGTTTTTTTTCACTTGCAGGTTGCCTCACACCATGAAGCAGAAACCTCGATAAACTGCAACTGTTTGGGATCGGGACGAAATGTGGGTTTAGAGCAATCGTTACATTGCCAACGGTAAGCTTAATACCGTATTCGTTTTCACCACCCGAAAGTTTTGCACCATCCACGCTGAAAACGAGCATGAATCGAGTTTTGCACTCTCCTTTGTAGGTGTGCGTGAAATCGGCAGTGTCAACAAAAAACATCAAGCTGTCAAAAATCCATTACAGCTGGTATTTTGTTTTCGTTTTACTTCGAAAATTGAAATTAAATTTACTTTAGTTGATCATTGTCTTTTAAACAATATGAAAATTTTAGCATGAATTTATGTATTATGTTGAATTGTGAAGATTTCAGATTTATTTTGCTTGGTAGATTCGCCTCTGGCTCTGATGATAACTGCAATACCGGCTAATTCTGGGTGGTCTGTGTTTGCTGCTGCTAGACTGCAGTTACCCCAGCTTGAAGGTTCCGGTATTTTGAACGTTTATTTCTCGCAAATCCTTCGTTCGGGTACCTATTTCCATTTAAGATTACAAAAAAAAAATTCTTGGAACTCGGATCGCGGAAGTCGGGGAAGAAAATTTTGCTAACAGACCGAAACGAACGAAATTCAAGCTCCCAATGCGGGTGTAGTATCGAACTACCGTTTTTGAAGGGCAACGGGTGGGAATCCGGGACTTGGCGCAACCGAGCATCGTCACCCTAAGGCACAGCTCGAAGCTTGCTGGTAGCAGAGTAGCTTCGATGCAGCTGAACGCTTCTTGCTGTGAAGACCAACTTATAGGACCCTCCCGAACAAGAATACTTTTCGGTTTGGGCGATTCCACCAGATCTTTGGGTTGGCCTTTTTGCACTCTGATTTGCTGCTCTTTTTCGGCATCGCCTGGAACCGATTGCAGCAAGCCTTCTGGACACATTTTTTCTTGGGAGCGTTGTTTGCTTTGGAACGTGCCATCCAGGTGAAATTCTCCGCCTCTGTTGGAAACGACACTGGTATTGAATCCGGAACAAGTTTCCGTTCTTCGGGATAAAAAGAGAAAAAAAACAGCTCGAACGCAATTTTTGCGGTATAGAAATAAACCAACCAGCTGATATTTGTTTACATCGGGAAGCACGTGTTTTCAAAATTCATGATAGTATTGGTGAGAGCGCAAGCAACACCAAATATTTTCAGAGTGTTCCACCGTCCACTTTATGGTGCACTACCAGTGCACTACTTATCGTGAAAACGAGCATGAAAACGATAAAAAGTGCACTACCGGTAGTGCACCGGTGCACCACCACTTGAAAACGAATTCTCTATAAGTCAAATTTTATCGTTTTTTTTATAGTCATTGGTATCGTGTTCTTGGTGATTATCCTAAGTTATCCTGAAATAAATTAACAAATTCTGAATTCAGAACTTACATTTCAATATCCAAAATTCAAATTTGAAAGACAGAATAAAGCCAGCAGGTGCAAAGCTGGTTAATGTCAGGCTGGCATAGAATCTGGTGCCAATTGTTCCACATCCCAGGAAATCATGATTGGAGTAGAGTCTGATCTGTAGGTTTATCCATTTAATTGCATGTAATGTTACACTCAGAAATAAATAAAATATCAAACAATTAATTTTTAGGTATTTTCACGTTTCTCCCTCTTTACGCACACGGATATTTCTCATGGTGTAATTACTGGGATATTTCTCACTGAAAAATATTTCTGCGATTAAAATTTATGCATTGAGAAATGGGAGGATTGTTATGGAAGCGACATCTGGTGGTCAGAAAAAAAAGTTTGAGCCGGGACGTAAAGGCAAACGCTTAAAGCAGAAATAATCAGAAAAAGCAATCGAAAAACGTTTGATTTTCGTATAAGTTCTATGGTCAATGTGCATTATTGACCATATCATACAAAACAAATGCACTTTCCCTTTAATAATTCTTTTCTGCTATAGATTCCATCCTTTTCAAAGATGATTCACAAATTCGAAAAGAATGGAATCCGCATGCAGTCAAGTTGAGCGACATTTTGCAACTGAAGAATCTAGCACGTGCTCATACCCGTTTAGTTGGGACTCAAACGAACAAATCACAAAGCGTTTGTTTGAACAAAATAATATTTCGGTTATTAAATTTTATGCATTGGATTATTACACGCCAATAAATTATTCGGGTGCATAAATTTAAATAATTGGAATTGTTATTTTTTAATATTTCTGGATATTAATGTCAGTCAAATGTCAGTGTAATTAAAACATAATATTTATAATATTTTTTAAATTTCTGAGTGTACGTGGATTTTTATATCTAGGGGAAAGTCGGGTAAGACGGACAGCGGGTAAAACGGACACTTTCAATATTTCGAGAATTACAATGTTTGGCACTAACTTATGATGGGAATATGTTCGCCTTAGTGCAACAACACTTTCGAGACACTTTGTTTATTTCTAGCAAGCAAGGTCCCATAATAGTAAACAAAACAAACAAAAACTTTGAGGATCCATTATTTGATGTAATATTCTCTCCTCATAAAATAGTTCATAGCTCGCCAAATTATCGAAAATGTCAACTGTTTTCAAAGGTAGAGTGTTTATTAGGCTTCTCTTCAACCATCTGGAAGAAAATCAGCTAGTTCCGGTCAAAGGGCTTGAACATCATACGTTTTGAGAAAAAAGTTGCTAAGGCGGGTAAGACGGACACCTCTAGGTTGGGTAAAACGGACACATAAGTTTCTTCCGGTTATTTTAAATTTTTTATCGGTTTGATCCTCCATATGTCTTCAGAAGACCTTGGCAAGAGCAATTGCCGGTCGAAAAGCCATCAACATCTCAAACAGGCCATAAAAACTGAAAAAACAGGATCTCCGGTGAAGAAAGCGCCTATAAAATACGGAATTCCGTAAACACACTGTTTCGCTTCTGGACTCGGACCAGATGGTTCCATTTTGGCTTAAAAAAGTTTAATTATACTTTACTCACAAAAATATCTACATTTACAGGAATTTTTACGGAAAAATGTACCTTTTCTGAGCAGTGTCCGTTTTACCCGACCATTTTTGAAAAGCATAATTTGCAAGCATTTTTTGGATGGCTATAAAAACAGTCTAGATGAAGGAAATTTACTAATTCCAGTGGTTAATGCGATAGCAAACAACCTAAACTACTCATCTGCATGAAAACTACGTTGAAAATAGCAATATCTGATTTTCTATTGCGATTCTACCTTAGGGTGTCCGTCTTACCCAACCCCCTGGCAACTTGACAGTTCGGTCGAGTTTCGTGTGTCTGTTTCAAAATCGCAGATGTCGCATGTGTGCCGCTTGCTTACATACTTTCCGAGTCATGCATATGGAAAGGGCACACTATTAAATGTAGTGCGAATCAGGCAAATTCATAACTTTCGAAGGAATAAAAAAAAGTTTCAACCAAAATTGTTAATCTTGTTCAATATTCTACCGATTTATTTAAAGCAGTCCAGAAATTTTATACCTTATGTAGGACACACAAATTAACGCTCTATTCGTTTTCTTTGACTAAACTTTTGAAAACAGATTCACTTAATTCACATAAAACATAACAAAAAGTTCCAAATTCAAAACTTTTTTTTAGTTATTGAACCAGTAACAGAAAACATATTTCAATATGGGTCCTTCCGACATGTTGAGTAGCTCGATTTTCGACAGAACCAGAGAACCAGAAAAAACTGGCACACGCGATTTGTATGGGAAACGTCAAGTTGCCAGGGGGTTGGTCTTACCCGACTTTCCCCTACGTGTGTATGGGAAAAATGCGCTGACCGGTGCACAATTTTAACTGCACCGGACCTGATTCATTGGTGCCTCCAAGCGCGTAAAATTTCGGTTCAACGCCTCAACCGAGGACGATGAGAATTTCTCCTACGAGAATGAAGAGCATTTGAAGGGTACAGGTGATACTGGTCCCTCAAATGCGATCCACACTCAAGTGGGTGGTAATTCTTCATCGCTCTCGGTTGAGAGTGGAACAACCCGGCTCCGAAAATACACAGAGAACTCATCTCTCACTGGACCTGGTTTTCATCCGGCCCAAAGTAAATAGTAAGCTACTAAATGTGGTACAGATCATCCAAGGACCGGGGAGGTGGTTCTCTGTATCTAGTATTACAAAAGTACGTCCGAACAAGCTACGCGTTGTTGTGGCGGACCGGAAAGCCGCAAATGAAATAGTCAGCAATTTCATTAACCTTGAGTACCGTGTCTACATCCTGTCTTGAGACGTAGAGATCGAGGGCGTGACCACAGAGATGAGTCTCAAGGAGGAGTACATTAAATCCAACGGCATTGGTAAGTTTAAGAGCCTTGATTCAGCTTCGGTTGAAAGCTTGGATTGTCGTCAACTCAGAACTACCACCGTCGCTAATGGAGATAAAAGGTACACTCCCTCAGCCTCATTTCGTGTTACCTTCGCCTGTACCACCCTCCCTCACTATGTCTTGATTGACGGAGTGTTGAGGCTTCCTGTGCGGCTTTTTATGCCTCGCCCAATGGAATGGAAAAATTGCATTAAATTGGGCCATACAGCTTCCCGTTGTTGCACCAAGGAGCGTGCTCAGCAATAGAGCAGAAATGCATCTATGGCTCTTTCCATGATATTTCCTTGTGCGAGGCCTTGTGCAAAGGCGCTCTTTGAAGGAACGGTCAAAACGTTCCTATGCCGCCATTTCAGAGAGCGCGGCGCCTCCGACCCAACCCCAATGCAGTAACATCTTCTCAGTTCTGTCAGTTGACAATGAAGACACTGATTCCACTGATCAGGATAGACCAGTTATTTTCATTGGAAACTCCTGGAAACGGGCAAAACCCGCTCCTAAGACCCCCAAAGTTCCCCCAGAGGGCCTCAGTTTGCTCTACAATAAATGATAGACAAAAACCATCAAGTTCGAGAAATGCTAAAATAGGCCCTCCTGAATTCCCAATGAAATTTATACCCCAGAGTAAACCAGAAGTGGCAGAATTTTCGAAGTCTGCAATATCCAACATAGTTTTGGAAGAACCAACGTCTCAAACGGGAATTTTCTAGCTAACTGATATAGTAAATTGAACATTATCGTTTTTCAATGTGTCTGAATCCATAAGAGACATTGTTTTCGCAATGCTGCCCTTGGCAAAGACATTTTTGAAGCAATTGATGCAAACCTGGCCACTTCTTTCAGTGTTTATTCTCTCTCGATAGCGAGAGGTTCGAGAGATCACTGTGTTACAGTGGAATTGTCGTAGTCTAATTTCTAAAATGAATCCGTTCAAATTCTTCTTCAAGAAAAAAAATGTGACATTTTTGTGTTGTCCGAAACTTGGCTTTCTTCTCGATCGAACATCTCATTCCACGATTTTCAGGTTATCCGTCTGGATCGTTACGATTCTTATGGAGAGGTGCTTTTGGGGATCAAACGAGCCACTCCTTTTTTTAGAATCCACATTCCTTTATCAGGTGGAATTGAAGCTGTTGCATGTCATACTAGACTGAGTCGATTTGGGGTCATTTTTAATTTCTCAAACCCTGGGGTCTAAAAATCTTCGTTTTGGTTCAAAACTCATCCATGATTTTTTGTAGAATTTTTAAGTAACGTTTACATGAGTAAATTTGAACTTTTAGGTTTGTATGGGAAAATTGAATATTTTGTACTGAAAAATCAACATCGTTTTTGTTTCTTCGATGGAACCGAGCCAGCTGACTGTTTTTGTGCCAATTTATAAAATTCCTAAGGGAAATTTTCCACTGAACAATTTTGTCGATGGCTGTAACTTCGTATCTTATTAGGCAAAAAAGTTATTAGCTTTTTATCATAGGTATGTCTTTTCGCATTGATAAACAATGAATTCAATTGACATCCCTGCAGGGTGCCTAGCGAGGTATTGCATGACTACTTTTCTTGCAATACTTACGAGACTTCAGCAGTGATGTCAATTGAATTTGTCGTTCATCAATGCAAAAAGACATATCTCTGTTAAACAGCTAATAACTTTTTTGCCTAATAAGATACAAAGTTACAGCCTTCGACAAAATTGTTCAGCGGAAAATTTCCCTTAGGAAGTTTGAGTTTTGGACCAAGACAAAGATTTTTAGACCCCAGGGTTTGAGAAATTCAAAAATGACCCCAAATCGACTCAGTCTAATGTCATACGGCTATAAGAGGTAAGGACTTATGTGTACTGGCTTCAGAGAGTTGTAGTGGATCGAAGTCATCCAGAGGACCTGTGTTCAGTTTTGCCTGAGCCAAGGTTGATCCTGGGTGATTTCAACTCGCATGGAACTGTCTGGGGAAAACAAATCGACGATGGTCGACTGGAAAAAGTACTCGGACGAAATAATAACAGCCATCGATTCTGTGCATGTCTTACCTCCTTTTGAGGTATACCACTTTCTTTCACGTGTAAAGGTGCATTTACAGTTCTTTCGAACGTGAAAATGAAAAAACTTATATTCTTCAAAAACTCGACTATGCTGCATTTCATGGCTGAGAAACTAGGTGGAATAGATGCGGAATGGTTGAACGATTATTTTTGAACTGATTTCCTTGTTGCCCTTTAATATTAATTTTATTTCAATTCCCCCGATTTTCACTGCGGAATACTTTTTCCGCGTTCACTAACATTCCGCTCGAAGTGTAAACGCACTGAGCGAACGTGAAAACGGAAAACGAACAAGAGTGGTGAATATAAATTCCGCGTTCATTTTCACGTCCTAATGGCTAAGTGCATTCTGAAAAAAATTTCACCGATGACGGAAAAATTTTTGCTTCATAAAAAATAAGTTTTTTTTTAATTTGTAAGCACATATGAAGGCAATTAAAGGCTTAAAATACTACGAGTATGAAATGAAACGCATACGATATTTTTTTTAACTTTAAAACCCGCTTGGGCATCATTTAATTGCACCTGTTGGAAGAGTTTCTCAACGAATAAATGTAAATGAAGATCCCAGAATGGCCAGATTCCATTGAAAAAAAAATAGATTCCGCTTTGTTCAAATGTGTGTTTCAGAAAAGGTATGGAAATAATTATAAAAATTTATAAAATCATTCAAAAATAATGTGTTATAAGGAGAACTGAAAAGCAGAAAAATTAACAAATAAAAGAGTACTGATGCATTTTAATTAAATAAAAACTTTTTCAATTGTTTCACTTATTAAAAGTAATTTTGAAATTTTTGTTTGTCAATTTTTAATCAAGAACAAAAAATGGCTCTGTTGTGGTATGAGCCTACTTGGTTGAATGATTCAACTGAATCAAAGCAATCGAACGATTCCTTTTAATTCAACCACGGTAAATGAAAAGTTCATATACCAGTATTTCGATAGCAACTTACTACCTTCTTCAGTGAATGTTTTCGATTGATGAATGTGTATCGTTTCCCTCCCTTATATTGTCCGGGTTAGGTAAGCTACTACTAGGTAGCAGAAACCTCCGAATGCTCGGCAGTTGTGCCGTTGTCTGTTTTTTGGGTCTACCTACCCTATTCTGGGTGTTTTCTGGTAGTGCTAAATTATTTTATACCCGTTTTTGGGCATTGTCAGGTAAATTATTGTATTTCTTTTTACCTAAGAATTTGAACAACCAAGTGTGCCCTGGTCCGGTGTCTCCGTTTAAGAGATGAACTGATTTTTCATTGAAGATTTCAATGCTTTCAGCAACATCCAATTTAAGCGAATTACTATTCAAAGACCGGATCAGCGAGACATTTCCTCGATCGATAGAGTGACCAGATTCACACATGTGTAAAGCTACTGCAGATCTAGGATTCTGTGAAGGGAGAATTTTCTTCTTTGAATCAGATCTAGCTATAGCCATGTGTTCCTCGAATCTATCAATCAACTTCCTTTTGGTTTGTCCAATGTACACCTTATCACAGTCGGAACAACTAATTTTGTACACACCAGATCTATGAAGGAGCTCCACTGGATCCATTATAAGGAAGAAAGAAAGATTGCTCCAACGGAAATCTTTCACTACTTTAACTCCTATTCAGAAGGAGTTTCAACGAAGGTCCATGGAGTTCAACAGTGTCAACGCAGTCGAATTGCGACACAAGTTGACAAAGTTCGATATTGAACTTGTGTTCACTAGCTCTAATAATCAACTGAAATCCATCTTAGGATCGACAAAAGATCCAGTGGAGCTCCTTCATATATCTGGTGTGTACAAAATTAGGAAGTTGATTGATAGATTCGAGGAACACATGGCTATAGCTAGATCTGACTCAAAGAAGAAAATTCTCCCTTCACAGAATCCTAGATCTGCAGTAGCTTTACACATGTGTGAATCTGGTCACTCTATCGATCGAGGAAATGTCTCGCTGATCCGGTCTTTGAATAGTAATTCGCTTAAATTGGATGTTGCTGAAAGCATTGAAATCTGCAATGAAAAATCAGTTCATCTCTTAAACGGAGACACCGGACCAGGGCACACTTGGTTGTTCAAATTCTTAGGTAAAACGAAATACAATAATTTACCTGTGAATGCCCAAAAACGGGTATAAAATAATTTAGCACTACCAGAAAACACCCAGAATAGGGTAGGTAGACCCAAAAAACAGACAAAGGCACAACTGCCGAGCATTCGGAGGTTTCTGCTAGTAGTAGCTTACCTAACCCGGACAATATAAGGGAGGGAAACGATACACATTCATCAATCGAAAACATTCACTGAAGAAGGTAGTAAGTTGCTATCGAAATACTGGTATATGAACTTTTCATTTACCGTGGTTGAATTAAAAGGAATCTTCCGATTGCTTTGATTCAGTTGATTCAAAAAATGGCTATTTTGTAGAAGTTATATTCATAACGTCCTTTCAATAAGTTTTTCAAAAGAAACGAATCGCTAAAGCTTGTTACTACTTGATCGATAAATACTTTTTGGAAGTACTTTAAATTCATAAAATTTAATTTAAATTCATTGTATTCAAAGATAAGAACTTTGGGATTATTTGATTAAATCAATCTTATTCAAATCTGAATATGTTTTGAAGAAGAACAATATGTTTTTTTTGAGAAATTTGAATTTAAATTTGAGCATTGGTTCGACAAGTATCGATCAAAACATTGGTTGAATGATCTGTCATTTTCCGATCGAAACCAATTTCTACCCGCAGTTGAACAAACCTCTTACTAATTTTGAAGATTTGACCGATTTGACATTTCACTGCGGAATATTTTTCACTGTGGTGAGTTCACGTTCACGTTCGAGTTCGAGTTCACAAGAACTGTAAACCGGGCTTAATATAAAAAGTGCACTTTGCGCTCAAACAAAACCCATCCCAGATTAATCTGTTCCTCGAAGGCCCCGCAATGGGGACCAGCAGTGTTCCAAGTTTTGCAAGGACAAATCAAAAGCATTCAAAGATTTTCGAACACATGGAACCCTCGCCCTTTTTTAAGTAATGTTTTCCTTAAAAATCATTTTAAAAAATTGATCAAGGGAAGAAAAAGGCGTATTGGAGTAATTTCGTGGGTGGCTTATCGAGAGAAACATCAATAAGTACCTTGGGGAGTGTGGCACGAAGCATGCGTAATCGATCATCTACGAATGAAAGTGAGGAATATTCACATAGATGGATGTTTAACTTCGCACGGAAAGTCTGTCCAGATTCTACACCTGTACAAAAAATTGTCCGGAATGTGCCTCCAGATAGGTGCGATCTGAATTCCAGCATTTCGATGGTTGAGTTCTCTCTTGCTCTCCTTTTTTGCAATAATTCAGCTCCGAGAATTGATCAAATTAAATTTAACTTGTTGAAAAACCTTCCGGATGCCACTAAATTTCGCTTGTTGAATTTATTTAATCTATTCTTGAAGCATAACATTGTTCCCCAAGAGCGGAGACAAGTTAAAGTCATTGCTATCCAAAAGTCGGGAAACCAACGTCTGATAACAATTCGCACCGTCCAATAGTGATGTTGTATTGTACACGCAAATTGATGAAGAAAATGATTTTGTAGAATCAAATGCTCTCTTTTCAGATACTCAATTTGAGTTTCGAAGGGGCAATGAGACAAACGATTGTCTTGCTTTGCTGTCTTCAGAGATACAAATGGCGTACGCAAAACGTGAGCAAATGGCTTCAGTGTTTCTAGACATAAAGGGAGCTTTTGATGCAGTCTCAATAGAGGTGTTGTCAGACAAGCTGCACTCCCGAGGTCTGCCTCCTCTATTGAACAACATCTTATACAGCTTGCTTTGTGAGAAACATTTGAACTTAGCTCACGGAGATATTGCAGTTAGAAGAATCTCTTACACGGGCCTCCCACAGGGTTCATGTTTGAGTCCACTTTTGTACAACTTTTACGTAAGTGACATCGACAGTTGTCTCTCTGAAGGCTGCACTCTAAAACAACTTGCAGATGACGGCGTAGTGTCTGTCACAGGATCTTCCGAGTCTCATCTGCACAGTCCTTTACAAGATACTTTAGACAGATTGTCTTCCTGGCTCTGCGACGTAGTTCTACCTTCCCGTGGTGCAGAGTGGAAACGTGTCTACAGACTTGTCACCTGTAGGCGTACGGCCGAGAGAACTACACGACACACTTGGTGCAGCCAGCCTGCCGACGAGCTGCGTGCCGAGTGTGGCACAAATGTGGTGCGACTGGGTACCTTGGTACCAGTGCTCAGTTGCAAGAGGGAGGGGTCGTAACGTGTATCGGGTAATCGCGACCCCGATATGCGGGACGAGCAAATGTTTGAGCGGGTGTTGGTCGAATTCATGCGTCGGGTGCTCCTAGCCCTGATTTGCGGATATGACCGACTCACGACGGGCAGAGGGGCCTTGTGCCGGTTCCTCTTCAGTTGTGAGGTCATGAACCCATTGGTGATTGTGAATTTCGAAAAGTTACTTGAGCAAAATCTTCATTTCCTCATGTCAATGCAGGTAAACACTCCTTCGTATTCTCCAACTCGTGTTTGTAGCCCAGACTACAATAATTCTTCTGTCCAGTTGGATTTGTCTATGCAGCAGGAAATTCGTGGAATTCCGGATCCGCATCGTCCCCTTTTTATTCCAAGAATTTTCAATGCTAAATGTAGACACGTCGGTGCTGACAAAGTGTACTTTACTGACGGGTCTCTAATAGAGGAATCAACAGGATTTGGTGCCTCATATAACCTCCAGTCACCATGCTCTGTATACATACAATGCGGATTGCATTCCAAGGCACGGCGAGCGACCGAGTTCCCCCAGTATGCTACTCTGGGTCCATGGGTGCAATTGGACGACTCATGATACTATGTACCCCTACGCCATAAAGTCCACCTGGGGCCTCTGGCCATAATTCCCATCCGGACCTGCAACGAAGGCTGTACCCAAGATGGGAGACCAAGTCCGCGCTTAAGCGCTCTTCGGCAAACTCCAGTTCGAGTCAAACTCCAGCATATATACCCTGCCTCTTGTTACGATTCAAGACTAAGGACCTCGCCTCTAACGACTTGAGATCCGGCCTTTACTCGTAAATCGAGACTAGCTTGGTTCCCACGAAAAACGTGCGCTCCGCTTCTGTTCGAGACCACTGCAAGAGACCAATGACCTCTCCTCTAACGACTTGAGGTCTTGGCTCCGCCTGGCTTGGCTCGAGGCCCTCTCCTCTTTGCCCGTCCGTAAATGCAATCCGTAAAAAGGATTTACCACCTGGGTGATCAACTAACATACAATGCGGAGCTCTGCGAAGTAGTTCCACCTCCCCGTGGTGCAGAGTGGAAACGTGTCTACAGACTTGTCACCTGTAGGCATACGGCCGAGAGAACTACACGACACACTTGGTGCAGCCAGCCCGCCGATGAGCTGCGTGCCGAGTGTGGCAAAAACGTGGTGCGACTGGGCACCTTGGTACCAGTGCTCAGTTGCAAGAGGGAGGGTCGAAACGTGTATCAGGTAGTCGCGACCCCGATATGCGGGACGACCAAATGTTCGAGCGGGTTTTGGTCGAATTCGCGCGTCGGGTGCTCCTAGCCCCACTTCGCGGATATGACCGACTCACGACGAGCAGAGGGGCCTTGTGCCGAAATATGTGGCGCTCAGTAAATGGACTTCAGAATGAGTCTCGAAGAGTCGAGACGGAGAACAGGATAAGTGTGTGGTTATCTCCAGACCCGAGGAGAGGCGCCTCTCGCGAGTTGTTCTCGTCTCGAATTGGGTCAAGAGACGTTTCGAATGAGTGCCCTTGAGACACGAGGAAAGGTGGGTATTGACGCCTCAAATTGTGTCAAGAGGAGTGTGAGAGGGTCTTGAGCCACGAGGAGAGGCGGGTCAAGACGTCTCGAATTGTGGCAAGAGGCCGTATGTGGGACTCGAGTCACGAGTAGCGGCGAACGGACTGCCAACCCGTGAGACGTGAATCGTGACAAAGAGTGGATGAAGATTGCTGGTGTAGCACGTATAAAAACGAGTATTAGTCGTGGAGCGCATTGCGCGAGTATGGTCTCCCATGTCGGGTATAGCCCTCGTTGCAGATACGGATGGGAATTATGGCCAGAGGCCCCAGGTGGACTTTATGGCGTAGGGGTACATAGTATCATGCATGAGTCTTCCAATTGCACCCATGGACCCAGAGTAGCAAACTGGGGGGACGCGGTGGCTCGCCGTGCCTTGGAATGCAATCCGTAAAAAGGATTTACCACCTGGGTGATCAACTAATAAAAAAAAAAATATATATTGCGGAGTTATCAGCCATTTATTGGGCGTTGGATAGCGTCGCATCACGGCCTGCAGAACACTACTTTTTTTGTAACGGACAGTCTCAGCCCTGTTGAAGCTATCCGTTTAATAAGACCAGGAAAGCACTCATCGTAATTTCCTCGGGAAGATACGGGATATTTTGAGTGCTTTATCAAGACGTTGCTTTGCCGTCACCTTTGTTTGGGTCCCCTCCCATTGTTCGATAATGAGTAATGATTGGGCAGACTTTGTCATAGTTTAGGCTATAAGAAAAACCGTTTTCAAAAGAAATCGGCCGAAGGGGACGAAAGTTATTTATGAAAAACTGGATTTTCGTGTTTCTCCCGAACAAAATGACCCAAAATCCCATACAAACTTTAGGCTCGTTGGGCGACCCCTTCCCGTGATCCGATCTGGCCCAAATTTGGCATGAGACCTTGTACTAGGCCATGGGTCAATTTAAGCCTGCAGCCGAGAGAAACCACCCAACGTTCCAGTGAGGGGATAGCTGTGCTAGATTTGGACTACATGGTCGAAATTTATCTTTTTGGCTTTCTTACAGAAAGGCATAGAGAACGGTCAGTTGGGGCTATCATTAATTAGAGGTCCAAGACCCCATTTTATATATACCAATGGACTCAGCTCGACGAGTTACGAAGATGTCCGTGGATTTGTATGTTCCAATGAAATGTTCTATCCACCCTTTTTCCTATTCTAGGTTTTACGATTTTGATGAATTTAGTTTCAAAAAAATGGATTTTTTTTCCTGTAGGTCATATCTTAAAAACAAAAAAAAATTGTTTAAAATTATTCCATTCCATTTGCTCAGCAGCAGTAGCCAGCAATCGCTAAATTAATTACGGAGGCGATCGAAAACTTGACAAAAAGTCCATAAACAGCCGAGAATCCATCCCACGCCATCTAACATGAAAGTTTAGGAGGCTAACCCCTTTACCACTAGTGAGCGTCGAGAAATGTTGCTCTCAAACTTAACCAGTTTGAAATATTTTGATAGTTAATGAACTCGTTGAATATCGTAATCTTTTTTTTATAGACTCTTCATATATAATTCAGAAATAAGGAATCCATTATTGTGTCATATGTATCCAAAGATAATTTACACTCTATAAGAAAGGCTCCAATCCACTGTTAAGTGTATTAAATCGGGTTTTTCTATAAAAGCTTTCGATCTTCGATAACTCTTTTTAATTTCATATTTCCTTTCCATTTTTTCTCTTAAAAAAAAAAGTGCTAGACCTAAGTGATCAATTGTTATGAACAAAAAATAAGTTTGGCTCCTTAAAACTGAAAGATATGAACCGTTTCAAATAAAGAAATTAGTACAGAAAAAAATGATATAAATAATATAAAAATAATATAAATACAAATAATGATTAGAAAAATGTTATAATGATAATTAAAACAAAAGATTACTAAAATTTAAAAAAAAAATGATCACTCTAACGACAAAAATCATGAAAATTACAAAAATGATCATTTGGCCTTACTTTAGGCGATTCTTGAGGATCAGAAATTTGAAACTTTAAGCGCCTTTGAGAGGCACTTTCCAATCGACTCCGATTAAGCTAAAATTTTGTACAAATCAGTTTTTTAGGGTAAGGCAACAAATTTTTTCATGGCTCGTTTAAAATTTTTTTCTCATAATCCTTACATCCATTTTAATTTTTTTATGTGGCTTTTAAATAGCTGTGGGAAGCTGACGCTGAACTCCTTAGTAACGATTCCTTACATCCATTATAAAATTGGCTCAAAAAACAAAATTTTGATATTATTACCATCTCAAAAATCACCTACGTGAAATACAGATAAAACTAGATTCGAGAAAATTGATGCCAAATGATGCATAAAACGACTGGATTTGGCGTTACTTCTTTGACCAAAATTCGGCTTTTTAGAACTACGATGGATATGGGTATGGAATGTTTAATATTATTAGGCTTGCTAAATAAATCAACACTCGCTCCAAACAACATGCAAGTTTTGATCTAGTTAAGAGAAAAACAATCTATTAAACAAATATCTCGAACACATCCCAAGAAGATCTGTGAGTAAACTCACCGAACTCAAGATCAAAATCTTGAAATTCCAACTTTAGAATTTTGCTCCATTTTTTTTTTAAATTTCAGTGAATTGAACGGAATTGTTAAAATGATTATGTCGAGGAAAATGGCCCTGAAGATTCCTATTTACAAAAAAAAAGATAATTAAAAATTTTAACATTGTCATAATGGTGCTCCTTAAATTTCCATTTAATCATCCAATCCAGTACGGCACCGACGAACGGAGGCTCGCCATTCGATCAACTGGAACGTAATCCGAGACGTCGTTTTTCCAGACTTGGTCCCAAATTTTCGTATATGCTGGTGTAGTATAGATAGGTATTTACGCAACAATCCCAACAACCTACAAACTAGGGCTGCGTGCGACAGAATTCCCTTCCTACCACCACACCGATTCGAGCAATTCGAAAATAATAATTCAAGATCCAATGGCCTTGGGGGAAGATTTTGACCCCACGACGTCTCCCATCCACTCACTGGCTGTTATCACTGGCTATCGATATTTTTCCTATTTTTCGGCAACGTCGTCATAAACAAGCACACAAACATGGCCACACAGCCACACACTTTTTTGGCCCCTTCCACTATGCGTATCTGGAACAATGGGTATTCCGATTATCCACAGATGATGGGGCACTGTTTGCGGAACCTTTTTTCACGATTACTGAATTATTTTTCAAATGCAGAAGCAGCAAATCACTAACCCTTAATAAAGATTTTTTTTTCAATAACACAAAATCTTTCACCAGCTGACCGAAAAAAACGCAAGTCGCTCGCGGAAGTGCACGGAAAATTCGGCAGAAAAATAAGAATCCGACCCGATTATGATCGAAATCTTTCCGAACCCGGGAGGGAAGATACCGTTCTACTGTAGACGACCGGACGAACGGAACGAGCAAACCGATTTGAATTAGAATCGGGAAATCTCTGAGGGATGATGATGGACAAAAAACTAATCACCACTGCACACAGGCTGAACGCGAAGAGCAATAAAACTGCGACACGCAATTCGCGAAGAAAACGAAGAAGAATGTGCGAGATTTTGACAGCGCGAATCAGCTGATGGTGAGCCTCGAGGGGTCCACAAAAGTAAAATCGATGTAAAGCCCGTTCAACAGCCAATTGAAATCGGTTTCAATCGATTTCGATTGGTAAATTGTTGTTCACTCAGCCAATGTTGTGATCGAAACTAATCCAATTGACGTTCAATGAAGCCAATCGGATTCGATCGAAACCAATCGAAATCGATCAAGCTCGAGAGCAGGATTCGTTTCTATCGGTTTCTATCGCACTAACACAAATGCAGTTTTTTACTGTCAAAAAACAGCTGATTCGGTTTGTTTTTTAATTTTTAAGTTTGAAAGTGATGTCATTCGGTGTGGTGTCCCCTGTCGTGTACTGAGTCGGTGGTGCTGTGCCGTGCTAAGTCGGTGTCGGTGGTGCTGTGTTGGTCGGTGCTGCTGTGTCGGTGGTGCTGTGCCAATCATGCTGGGTCGGTGTTGCTGTGAAAGTCGTACTCTGCCTGGTTTTCTGACTCGATGGTGCTGTGCCAGTGAGAGTGATGTCGGGCGATGTGGTGTCGGCGGTGCTGTGTCGGAGATGCAGTATTTAATAGCATCTTTCAGTGTAGTTGCTGCACCGAAGCAAATGTCGATTTAAGCGGACTAAATGTTAACCGTCATACGGCGCTCTCGCCCGGGGAGTGAAAAAAAAAACGATGTTAGCAAATTAGTTTTGTTTTTTAAGTTAACCGGAGAATAAATTTATATTAGTTGTATATTGATATAAGAAATAAAATATTTAATAAAAATAAAACGCTAGCTTTTAATAAAAACTTTATACGCATCGTTGTTTTTTTATTTTCTTTTACTTTTACTCAGTTTTTTTTTTGTTTTGGAAAATAAAATTAAAGATCATTTCGATTTTGCTTTTTTTTAAATAAGACAATCAATCCAGAAACCTCACAGTGTATAGCTGAATAACAAAATGACAATAAACACAGCGCGTTAGTATTAGTGTCTGGCTGTTCATTCAGCAGCCTGATAGAAATCGATCGAAGTCAATTGGAAAAACAGCTGATCAACTGTCAATCCATTTCAATTGATTTCGATTGAGTTCTGTTGAACACACCTGTAATCGATCAACTTTTGACAAGAGGCTTGCTTGTTCAATGTTCAATTTTCTGTCTAATTCGAAAAAAAAAAATTATTTTTTTTTTATAATTTTTTGAGCTTTGCATCATGAAACTTACAAAAAAAACATACACATACTAAAAGTGACTTAAATCACTTAAAGGCTAAAAGTATATCCATAAAAAATTGATACCTTGAAGCGATATTTTTTACATAATAGAGAAAGAGTTGTTAAAAATGAAAAAATAGTCAAAATATAAAAAAAATCCAAATAGTCTGAATTTAAAATAGACAAAATTTCTCAAATAATTATTGATTATTAACAGAATTTATTAAATTGACAAAAAAAAAAAAAAAAAAAAAAAAAAAAAAAAAAAAAAAAAAAAAAAAAAAAAAAAAAAATCATTGATTAAACTTTATTTACAAAAAAAAAATGGAGAAAAAATAAATAAATTATCAAGTTGATTTTGTAAATCTAAATACTTTCTAGACCCGAATGACAATTGTTAAAGGGTCTTTAATAAATATTAATAATAATAATAATCAAGTTGATTGACCAGATCGAAAAAATGACAAAATTGATAAAAATCTCAAAATGACAAAATCAACCAAAAAGAAAAAAATCAAAACAATGACAAAATGGTCCATGTTGCCAAATTGACAAAATTGACAATATTGACAATAATGACAAAACAGAAAACAATGAAAACATTGATAAAATTGACAAAATTGCAAAAACTTGACAAGATGACAAAACCGACCTAATTGACAAAATTAAGAAAAATGACAAAATTGACAAAATTTATAAAGTTGACAAAATTGGAAAAACTGACAAAATAAACAAATTTGGCAAAGTTGACAAAATTGAAAAAAATGACAAAATTGACAAAATTGACAAAAATGACATAATTGACCAAGTTGACAAAATTAACAAAATTGACAAAATTGATAAAATTGACAAAATTAACAAATTGACAAAATTGACCAAAATTGACATTATTATTGACAAAATTGACAAAATTGACAAAATTGACAAAATTGACAAAATTGATAAAATTGACAAAATTGACAAAATTGACAAAATTGAGAAAATTGAGAAAATTGAGAAAATTGACAAAATTGACAAAATTGACAAAATTGACAAAATTGACAAATTCTACAAAATTGACAAAATTGACAAAATTGGCAAAATTGACAAAATTGATAAAATCGACAAAATTGACAAAATTGACAAAATTGACAAAATTGACAAAATTGACAAAATTGACAAAATTGACAAAATTGACAAAATTGACAAAATTGACAAAATTGACAAAATTTACAAAATTGACAAAATTGACAAAATTGACAAAATTGACAAAATTGACAAAATTGACAAAATTGACAAAACTGACAAAATTGACAAAATTGACAAAATTGACAAAATTGACAAAATTGACAAAATTGACAAAATTGACAAAATTGACAAAATTGACAAAATTGACAAAATTGACAAAATTGACAAAATTGACAAAATTGACAAAATTGACAAAATTGACAAAATTGACAAAATTGACAAAATTGACAAAATTGACAAAATTGACAAAATTGACAAAATTGACAAAATTGATAAAATTGACAAATTTGACAATTTTGACAAAATTGACAAAATTGACAAAATTGACAAAATTGACAAAATTGACAAAATTGACCAAATTGACAAGATTGACAGAACTGACCAAATTGACAAAATTGACAAAACGGACGAAAGTTGACAAAATTTACATAATTGAAAAAAAATATTGTCATAATTGACAAAATTGAAAAAATAGACAAAATTGACAAAATTTACAAATTGACAAAGTAGAGATAGTTGACGAAGTTGACGAAATTGACTTAATTGACAAAAATGTGTTTTTTTTAAATCCGTCAATTTTGTCATTTTTACACTTTTGTGAATTTTGTCAATTTTGATTTTTTGGCCAATTTTGTCAATTTTTTAAATTTATCAAGTTGGGCATTTTTGTCAAATTTTGTCAAGTTTTTCCGATTTTTTCATGTTTTGAATGACGATGACATTTTGACATTTCTGTCATGCATTTTAAAGTTTTAATTTTGTAATATAAGTTTAAATTTCAAATTTAATTTTGAATTTTCATGTTTTTTTTAATTTTGAATTGAAATTTGATTAACAATTTTAATTTTAAAATTCAAATTTTGAATTTGAATTTATGAATTTTGAATGCGTAATCTTCACCCTGAATTTTCAATCATGATGGTTAAAAAACAAGCATTCACTCGCTCTTTATTTTTGAGCGTATTCAAAACGTGCGAAAAGGAAAACAAAAAAAAAAATCACACGTAAACAGAACGGAACGCGCGACTTCTTGTGTAATATTGAGGCAATTTTCGTGAAAATCGTGAAAAAAGAGATAACCGAAATGTTCAAACAATGAACGGTGACTAGCGAATTGATACTTCTAATCGAATATTTAGGAAAAGATGGCTTTCAGGATCCTGAAAAATCTACGAGAGCTTCCAAGCCTGGCCAGGTAAGAAGTCTGACTTGAAAATTTCGAAATGAAACAGTTACTGGTTTAATAACGTAGAAATTTGAAATCACAGCAACTTTCCGGTTGGCTACTGCCAGGGGACACTCTTAAGCCCAGCTCGTTTTACACGACCCGGAAATGTGCTCCGGTTTAGCCGACAATCCCGGCAACCACCCCGGATAGAATCGTTCGCCCCGCGGGAAACCATCGGTCCAACTGGGATTGTAAACGAGGCCGGCTATATTGATCCCTCAAAGCTATGGAAATCGTTCGTCTTTACGGTGGCTTTCAGTACCGGAAGTTTCATTGGCGTGACCGTTTGGGAGTACGAAACGATCCGATCCCGGGCGATGGCTGCCTTGAGGAAAAAGTTGTCCACGAATTGGTTCAAGGAAAGGCTTCGATCCAGCCGCCAGGAAGTGGAGCAGTGGCGTAAAGATGTAGACGAGTTCTGGAGTCGGCTGACACCTGGGGAGCGAATATTCGCACCGATTTGCGCGTTAAATGTATTGGTCTATGGACTCTGGAGGGTACCTCGGTTACAACCGATGATGTTGAGATATTTCGCCTCCAACCCGGCGACTAGTAAGTAGTTTTAATTCTTGTAAACTTAGGAGGGTAATAAAGCTTTTTTTTTTCATTGCAGAAGCTGTCTGCTGGCCGATGGTTTTGTCCACCTTCAGCCACTATTCGCTGTTTCACATCGCTGCCAATATGTATGTGCTGCACAGTTTCTCGCATGCGGCCGTGGCCACTCTCGGCCGAGAACAGTTCCTGGGTATGTACCTGAGTGCCGGAGTGATAGCATCGTTTGCGAGTCACGTTCTGAAAACCGTTACCCGGCAGCCAGGACTCTCGCTGGGCGCGTCCGGGGCCATCATGGCCGTTCTGGCCTACGTTTGCACCCAGTATCCGGACACCCAGCTCAGCATTATTTTCCTACCGATGTTCACCTTCTCAGCTGGAGCGGTAAGACGTTCGACTGTTTACATTTAACTGGGTTTAAAAATTCTTAACTTTTTCAGGCCATCAAAGTCATTATGGGTCTCGATTTGGCCGGCGTCATGCTCGGCTGGAAGGTGTTTGACCACGCTGCCCATCTGGGCGGGGCAATGTTTGGGGTGTTTTGGGCCTGGTACGGCAGCCAGCGGGTTTGGCCACTCAGGGAACATTTCGTGCGGTATTGGCACGAAATGAGAGGACCAACGAAAAAGTAGTAAGATTATTAGCTTAGCGTGTTTCGGGGAAAACCTTAATTGTCAAACGTGATCCGGTTTAGCGAAATTAATTAATCATTTAAACGAAAAGAATATAATTAGACATGGTTAAATATATGATTCTGGAATCCGTGTCTGGCGCTTAAATTGGAGATGACCTTTGTCCATTCTCGGTATTTTAATATTTTTCTATTTATTAAAAAAAAGGTTCGGTCACAGATCACTATAAGATTGTACCACATACGATAAAAATAAGAATTTTGCGAGTTTCGTGTCTGGTCCTAATTAGGAGATTAATAACATAATTTATCAAAAGACTACTGTTGAGGATTCAGGGGGTAGCTTACCGGGTTCAATTAGATCGGAGGCTTTACCATTTGCTGCTTCCGCAGCAATCAACAGCAACAGCAGCGGGTGCACCTCGGATGCCCATTTCTCGAGTGGAAAACCAGCAGAAGCAGCTGGGGCGGCAACAGGAAAACGATTGACTTCATCCTCAGCGAGGCGTTGTAATGTGCGAGTGGCCAAAAATGGTGCTGAAGCGAAACCGTACGTCAAAGTCTGCATCTCAAACGTTGCGAGAGGCTCTTCGGGACTTTGGCGCCAGAGAATTCGTTGGTTCGTACAGTCGTCTAGGTGCAGTTGTATTTGGCGGTACATCTTTTCAATGTCGGCTACGAGTGCGATTGGGTGGGTTCGGAAGCGCATAATGATCGACAGTAGATCGTCCTGGATAGTAGGTCCCACCAACTGCATATCGTTGATGGAGTAACTGGTTGATGTCTTGCACGAAGCGTCAAAAACAACACGGACCTTGGTGCTGTTGCTTGACTCCTTGAAGACTGGATGATGTGGTAGATAGCAGTGGGGGACAGAGTCGTCTACTGGATCAGTCAACTTGATCATGTGGCCCAAACGTTCGTAGTCGGCCATGAAACAAACGTAGGCTTCTCGAGTGGCAGGATCTCGCTTAAGTCTCCTCTCTAGACTTCCGAAGTGGCGCTCGGCGATGGATCTTGATTCACCAACACGTACCAGGGGATCGCTAGTGAGTGGCAATCTAACTACGAAACGACCGGACGAATCGCGAGTGGTGGTAGCACTGAACACTTCTTCACACTTTGTTTCTTCAGCTGACAGAGCTTGAGACGGCAACAGAGATTCGAGTTTCCAGAACCTTTCGGAGGATTGATCTTGGTATCGATCGATGGTCGTAAGATGGCATAACCGGGGAGTTTCGGAGGAATTTATTGGAACCGATCCGGATACAGCCCATCCAAACACAGTCTCAACTAGAGTCGGCATTTCATTGCCGAGGGAAATCTTGCTGCCGCCGTGAAGTTCGTGGTACACTTCTCCGCCAACGATGAGATCAATGTCCGCAGGAATGAAGAAATGTGGATCAGCCAGGTCAACGTCGGGAATTTTCCAAGCAGCAACATCAATTTTCACAGTCGGTAGGCAGACTGTTGGCCTTTTGAGGATAAGGAAATTTAACTCCGTTGCGTACTTGGTTACGGTTGAGCGAATCTTCGCAGTCAACTGGCGCTTGATCTGCTTGGATGATTCACCAATCCCTGAAACGGCTATGTCTACGGTAGAACGGCGGAGGTCGAGAGTGTTGGCTAACTTCTTCGTCATGAAGCTACACATACTAGCAGAATCCAGTAGCGCTCGCGCCGGAATTTCCTTCCCCGTACTGTCAACCACCAAAAGCATTACTGTTTCAAGCAAAACTGTACTGTTTGATGCCTGAACAGTCATACACACTTGTTGGCTCGAAGTAGATGGTTGCGGATCTGAATCTGGAGGAGCGGTGCTACGTTGTGGAGCTGGGAGTGGTGGATTCGACAAAAGCGAAGTTGGTTTCGGAACCGAATTGAAGTTGGTGGTCTTGATCGCATCATGGAGGAGAGAATGATGCTTTCCATTGCAGAAACGACAAGTGTGTCTGGAGGAACAGGATCGTGATAAATGGCCGGAATTGAAACAATTCCAACACAAACGATGGGATGTGACAACTTGCCGTCGGTTGTAGGGAGAGAAACTTGCGAATTTCCTACAGCGAAATAGATGGTGTCGTTCCGAACAAACTACACACACGGGTAAATCGGGTTTTGGATCAGACGCAACAGGATTGGCCACTAATCGGAACGCCTTCTTCGGTTGGGATCCCGTCATCCTCGCTGGAATAGTTTGCAGGTTGCGCTGTTCTTCTGAGACGATGGTCTTCAGCATCATCGCTCGAGAATACAGGAAATCGATCAACTCTTGGTAAGTGATGTCTCTCAGGTCGCTTGTTTTTTCCTCCCAGGCTCGAAGTGTCGTAGGATCCAGCTTGTAGCACAGTAGGTTCACTAGCGGAGTATCCCAGTAACCTACCGGCTCACCCAGTTTAGCCATGGCCTTCACATGGCGGTCAAAATCATCAGTCAACGTATGAAGATCCTTTGAAGACTCTTTCCTTAAAGGCTGGATGTCGTACATTGCCCTGAAGAGCTGTCGTTTCAGGTACCGCTGGTTATCATACCGCTTCATCAACGCGTCCCAAGTTATAAGATAGTTGTCAGCCTCAACGTTCACGGACTCGAAAGGTTTCTTGGCTTCGCCTTCCAAACTCTGAAGCAGGTACTGCAGCTTTGCAACCGCTGGAACATCTGGGTTCGAGTGCACCATGGACTTGAACGTGTCTCGGAACGACAACCATCGCGAAAAATCACCATCGAACCTCGGCAAATCTATTTTGGGCAGGCGTAGGTGAAACATAGCTGTGCTGGTTGGTGCGGTCGGCTCTGCTGATGTAGAACTGCTCAACCTTTCCGGGATATTGTTCAACAGGAATGCTTTCACCTCACAAAACCTTTCCTCGATGGTCGATCTCTCAGCCAAACGCATTTCAAGCCGGTCTGGCCCATCCCACTTCTCGATGACGGTTTGCGCCTTTTGAAACTGGTCGTAGATCCGATCAACTAAATCTTGTCGAACTTGAAGGCGCCCTGTGTCTCGATCAACGTTGAATTCCTTTGTAAACCTCTCAACATCCGACAGGTTTGTCAAAATAGCCTTGCGACGAATAATGGCATCCTCCACCCTTTCGTCGGATTTGGTTTTCGGCATGATGAAATACACAGACACTTGCTACCACCACTGTACGATAACGAAAACACAGCACAAAAAACGCAAACGAAATCCTTCCCGAACCGATGTACTGGTTTTTAACACGACGGCGGAAGTGTAAACCAATCGTACGATTAAATCCTTCCCGTCGCGGATTTACACTTCTACACGACGAAGAATGATACAAATCGTACGATTCAATCCTTCCCGTCGCGGTGTATCAATCTTTGATTCGAAACGGAACCGAGAATTGTGTGTTAAAATCGACGAAAAAATCCTTCCCGACGCGACACACAATTCTTTCGCGAAGACTGCCACCCACTCACACCCAATCGCATATAATATTAATCAATATTGCCAATATATAAGCCTCAGGTGCATAAGGACTGAATTTGCCAGAAGAATTCCAAGTCCAAAACTTTTTCGCCAAAAATCAATCAAATCCACTTTCCCAATTTTTGCTGACCGGTGTAAAACATCCACATAGCAGCAGGTCAAAATTAGCAGCTGTTGGTGGCTTTGTGCTGTTGGCTTGGCTTCACTTTGCGCTTTCTTGGCTCGAAAAACAATGTACAGCAGTACAAAAGGCAAGCAAAATGGCCCAACTTGATGCAGCCAGCGCGTCGAGTAAAGAAAATGGTGTACTCACCGCTACCTTCCGTGTGGGGAATTCCTCCGATCCGGTTCGAAGGACCAATGTTGAGGATTCAGGGGGTAGCTTACCGGGTTCAATTAGATCGGAGGCTTTACCATTTGCTGCTTCCGCAGCAATCAACAGCAACAGCAGCGGGTGCACCTCGGGTCGATCAATCGATTAGCGCTGATGGTTGGTTGGCTCGCAGCTTTTCCACTGCCGACGGGTCAGGAGGAAGGTATTTGTTGCACCCTTTTTAATCCGCAGTACAACACACAGCACAAATCTGTTTCGGGTTTCGGATGTGCTTAAAAATAACACCGAATAGACGACCGATTGAACAAATTAAAACACCACTTTATTAACTTCTACAAACTCGACCGACGGAACAAACAACGAGTAGTACGGAGCTGATGTTGCCGCTACGAGATTTATTTTCAACTGGTTTATGCTGACTTGTTGTTGTTGCATCAGCTGGTTGGTGAGTTACCGTTTCAAAACAGTTCATCCGGTAACTCACTGCTATGCTATTTCTTATACTAGGATGGTTCATTTTTTACATTTTACAATAAATAGAAAATAATTATAGAAATTTTACACATAACAATTAATTAATTTAAGGTTGCAAATATTGTTACTTTTCGTTTCGGTATTAGGTTTGGTAACAAACAACTACTTTAAACGGAAACAAAATTTTGATCACAAAATAACTTAAAATCAAGTGGAGATGAGGTTAAAATATGTGGCTCAACCACGTGGTGAAAAGGCAGATGCTTCCAGAGACTGAAAAGACACGTAAAGATTGCAGTTCATCAAAACCGAAGAATGTATCGTGGAAATCATCGCCCAAAAGGCCAACTGATCGTTGGCCAGGTCGGCAGATACCCTACCTTACCTGAGAATGGCCTTTTTCTAGAAGATGCAAAAGAACCAAGAAGGTGAAATGATCCTTAAACTTGGGAAAAGGAAGGAAATGTGGAATGGAAACAAACAGGTGAGTTCGTATTTTGTTTTCCTTGCTGAACTAAACAATATTTTTTTTATATAATCCAACAACCTTTGGCGAATAGTTCGCTCTAAAATTATAATTCAAATGGCAGGGCGTTGAGACCAACTTAAAGTTTAAATATCATTTTAAGCATCTTTAGCACTGTTTATTTAAAAAAGGACATAGACAAAAATATAATTCTTAAAATGCTCTCCAGTTTCACTTCAAATGCCTAGCATGGTAAGCGATATGCTCACCGATAAAAGAAGAAACATAAAAATAGCTGTGATCGTACCCCTCCCGCATGTTCAGCACACACGGAACCTGGGCAGCTTTGGCCGCGTTCAGCAAATTCTCCGGCAAAAGTTGTTTATCCTTCAGGAAGCTATCCTCGGACCCCTGGTCGATGTACAGCTCCAGCGGTGGACCATTGTATCCGGCCACCAGCTTGGTAGCATCCCAATTGTTCCACTCCTCTTTTTGGTCATCACCAAAATACCCTCCGAACGCCTTCAATCCCCAGGGACAATCCGTTGGGTTACTGATGGGAGCAAATGCCGACACCGATTTGTAAAGCCCGGGATTTTTCAAGGCACATATCAGCGCTCCATGTCCGCCCATGCTGTGGCCGCTGATGCTCTGCTTATCGACAACCGTAGGGAAATTGTTGTTGATAACATCGATCAGTTCCTGGGTTACGTAGCTGAACATTTTGTAATGTTTGCTCCATGGTTCCTTGCTAGCATCTACATAGAATCCGGCTCCGCTACCAAAGTCCCAGGAATCGTCCTCCCCCGGTAGATTGACACCCCTTGGGGAAGTGTCCGGACAGACTACGATCAATCCATGTTCTACCGCATATCGCTGAGCGCCAGATTTCTGGATAAAATTGGTTTCGTTGCATGTCAACCCACTGAGCCAATACAAAACCGGAAGTTTACGTTCTCCGGCCTCCGCAGGCAGGAAGATGGCAAATTTCATTTCGCAGTCCAGTTCTTTGGACTGGTGCGAGTAGATTTTCTGCAAACCACCGAAGCATTTGTTCGATGAGATAAGCGTTATCACCGTCATTTTGGCTGGTGAATAAATTAACGTGAATAAGCTGGTTGAAAGAGTTCCTTATTTAAAGGTTATTACTTACCCAAACTACTACAATTACGAAGTGTAGCAATGAAATTAGCAATTTTGAAGTTTTTTGTTAACTATGCGATTGTATTAAGATAAATGATATTGAAAGTACACAACACCTGATGAGAGACAGAAAAGAAATGCCGGCGATATTATGGAAACCGACTCGAATCACACAAACTTGCACAAAATGTGACAGGAGAACACAGATTTAGGGTAAAGTAACGTATTCTCAGAATGATCGAATTTTGAAAATAAGTTTATGCCATTGATGCAAACCTTATATGAGTCTTCTATATATTTGCCACCTGGACTTTATTTTTAAAATTAAATTAAATAAATAGATACCTATAATAAATCAGCAGAAATAAAAAAAAACATATGAGTACATAAAAAAATGAGTTTAAATTGTTTGAAACGTTGTAGATAAAAAAAAAACATATTTTATGTACTTAAATAATTAAATGTTTGAGAAGGAGAATTTATAAGTACCTATTTACATGATTATTAACAAGAAATTTATGAAAATTTAATAGATAAGATATAATAGATTTAACACGTTCATCGCCTAGCGTCACTCACTAAAAATACAGGGTTGCTTGCATTTTTTATATTTGATACTCATAGTTTTTTTTACCGTTTTTTCGGTTAAAATAATATTTTTTCCGGTTTTTATTATACAGGTTTTTGAATATAAAATCATGATGAATAAAAAAAATCAATGTAAAACCCTATATTCATCTGTGCTATAATTTCTAACAACTGTTACTTCAAACTAAATCATGTAATTTTTTCGCATAAGATTGGTAGGTCTTCATAAAATGTAGGGAAGAATTCAACGAAATTCACATCTATTAATTGTTTTTCTCCACATAAAAAACTTATCAAAAGGTGTTCGGTAAACTTGATTTTGAAATTTAAATAGTTTTTGGGTTTTTTTTTTAACAATTCTTTATTTGAAACGGCTCATACCTTCAAGTTTTAAGGAGCCAAACTCGTTTTTGTTTCTACAATTGTTTGCTTAGCTAAACACTTTGAGTTTAAAGAAAAAGATGATAGAAAGGGAAATATAGAATTAAAGGTACAGATCGATAGTTTTTAGGTAGAAGTAGATTTCGAACATGTAAAGGGTGATAGGATCAAAATTTGGTCGAGGGAAAACGCGTGTAAATCTGTGAAATCGTTTATTTATTTATTATAAATCAACGGATCACATATTGATCCAAATGAAAAACTATAATTTAAGACAATGTACATACAAGCGGTAATCTATGTTAAACTTAAAACTCTAAGAATTTTTCTTCGGAATACATCACGTGAAACGTCAAAGTCGAAGTACCCGGAGTAGTGGTTAAATGTTTTTATAACACCGATTAGAGCTGTGTTGGCCCCATAATTGTTCAGCCGGAGAGGAACAAAGAGCTGAAGATCACGATTCCTCAAAACTCGTGGCCGTACGTTGAGTCGAAGTTCCTCTAACAATGCGGGGCAGTCTATTCTCGATGAGAGCAGATCCGCAACGACCGAGGCTCGTGTGGCGGTCCGGCAGGCTTGCAGCGTGTCGATGTCGATTAGACGACAGCGGCTCTCGTACCTTTATTTAGAAAATCAAATTAAATTTCTTTTTCAAGATTAATTAGTATAAAATTCAGAAAATATATTCAGTTAGGCTTCCGCTTTTCCAAATCCGATTTGTCGGGCCTTACGCTTAACCCCTGCCATCAAAATTTGGTACAGCCACCTTGTCCACCTTCTTCGCCGCAGAAAGCCTTGAACTGCTGCTCGTCCTTAGCAGTTTTGGTCTTCTTTAGGTTCCGCTTGACAATAGCCTAGTATTTCTCAATTGGGCGGAGCTCTGGCGTGTTGGGAGGGTTGTTGTCCTTGAGAACCACCTGCACGTTGTTGGCGGCGTACCACTCCATGGCCTATTTACCGTAATGGCAAGATGCCAAATTCTGCCAAAACAGTACGGAACAACCGTGTTTCTTCAGGAAAGGCAGCAGACGTTTATTCAAACACTCTTTCACGTAATTTTCTTGGTTTCTTGGTCCCGGAAGCTATGAAAATGCTGCTTTTCAAGCCACAGGTACAGATGGCTTGCCAAACCAGATATTTCTTCGCGAACTTTGACAGTTTCATGTGCTTGAAAATATCTGCTACCTTTCCCCTTCCTTTTGCCGTATAAAACTCCTGTCCCGGAAGCTGCTTGTAGTCGGCTTTGACGTAGGTTTCGTCGTCCATTACCACGCAGTCAAACTTCGTCAGCATCGTCGTGAACAGCCTCCGGGATCGCGCTTTGGCCGTCGTATTTTGTTTATCATGGCGATTTGGAATCACTACCTTCTTGTAAGTCGATAGTCCGGCTCGTTTTTCGGCTCGATGCACGGTTGTAGACCAGGGGTGAGCAACCTTTTCAACCTACGGGCCAATTTAAATATGAAATCTTGTCTGCGGGCCACACTTGAAATAACATGTTGTTTTCAAAATAATAAGTAGAGTAATTTGGCGAAAACAAATCTGGAAAAGGAAAGATAAAACGAATTCACGTGTTTAAACAAAAATTTAACACGACTTTTGAAATACCAGATATTGAAAAGGCACATCCCTAAATCTTTGTCATTTTTAAATACTCTCTATATTTAATAGTACTTCTTGGCGAACAATTGTTTTCACAAAATTCTTGTTATAACGATGCTACTATTCGTCATCACTTCCATTCAAAAAATTTCTGGAGCTTATCACAGTGACAACTAAGAGAATGAAAAGTACATATTCAAAGAAATCACCGTCTTTTAAGCGTTGGATGTTGAATCGCTAATTGACTTTCTGTATTTTTTTTCCGCAATTAAAATTTGTCTTTGAGCCTAGATTTCATTCCTACAAACGGTAAAACCCCATTTCGAAGTTCTGTATTGGATCATTGCATTGAGATGTTAAGTAAAGTTGTCAAAATCAAAAACTACATTCCTGATTCTAGAATTTATATCCAGATTTTTATAATTTTCAATCTCATTTGGATATCATTGGGATAGGATTTCTAAAGCTATATTAGAGGCCGTCCATAAATGAGGTCACGCAAAATTTGGTAAAATTTTACCCCCCCTCCCTCCTCTGTCACATATTGTTACAATTTCCGCAACCCCCCTTTTTGTATTACGTCACGTTTTCCTAACCCCCCTCCCCCATGGAGTAAAATTTTCAACCCTTTAGAAATTTGATTAAAAATGTTGCTTTTTAAAATTCATCAGTTTTATTCAAAGAATTGAAAAAAAGTTTAACAACTTTTAACAAGCCTTCAACCATTGCTTAATACACATTTCAATCAGTGCAGTGAGTCCAAGGATTATGTTGATGACTTTCCATATCAATCCACCCAAATCTAGTTCCTCTTCTTCAATACATTCGCATTCCAAATCTTCTCCACAGGATAGAATAGCCAAGCAATCCTGTTCACGTTTTGCCACTTTAGTGGGACGGACTTTCCTGAGTGTTGCAGTGGAATGTTGTGAACTTTCTTATGCTCACAAAAAATTTACCAGAAGAGATTAGTTGAGTATTATTATTCATTTAATGAATGATGCAAGTTTAATTTTGTTGAATTTAGGATGAATTATTTGTTATTGTTTTGCTGTTTTTATTTTTTTTTTGTAATGATAAGTGATTCCACGCTCAAGCTGATCCCCCCTCCCCCCCATGTCACAAATTGTCACAAAAATTGAAACCCCCTCTCCCCCCCCTAACGCGTGACATCATTAATGGACGGCCCCTTATGACTTTGTTATTGTGGAATGCGAATGATAAGTAAAATAACTCAATTTATCGATGTTTGTTTGAAATTTTCTTTCAAATTTCTGAAAAAAGCATCACAGAAACCGCCAAAGACCTTTTGGGTCGAATCACAGAATTTCAGATATTATTTTAATCAATTTTTGTCGGTAACTTTGATGCCGGCTGATTCAGGTTGATAAAAATCTAAATTCGTCGACATTATTAACCTTTCATAATTTTCGTCAATAATTTAGAAAAAAAAATATTTCGCAAATTTTTGGTTTAGATTTCTATTTCTAGTATTTGAATGTTAACAAAACAAGCCTTTTTGTCGAATTGGATAGGATAATTTAAAAAAAATTATCTGCTGAGCATATTTTTTATCACACAACACTATTTTTGTTGGAAACGAAAATTATGACTTGACTAACGGACTTCGAAATTCGTTTGATCATGTTTAGCTTCCTATTTTTGGCAACCCTTCCGACTCACTCTAAAAGATTTTGCTTTTCAAATTGGTAGGAGTTAAATAATTAGGAAAAATGTATCCTGATTAAAAAAAACTCCAATATTACGTTATGCGTTGGCGATTTTGCCAGCTTTGCGTGCGAGCAGCTCGGATTTTCGCGATGCGCAAGCAAAATTTTGATACGCTGCTCTTCTTCCTTGGGTGGCATTTTGACAACTGAAGAATCAAAATAGGAGCAACATTCTACACACACACACACACACACACACACACACACACACACACACACACACACACACACACCTTCAAAATGAGGGGTGTTCAGGTTTTTTAAATGCAAAATTGAAAGAAATACGTCAAGTTGATATTGACCTTTAGTATGGGAAAATTTCATGATCGAATTTCGAAAACTAACCATATACATTTTGTAGATTGGTTCAAAAAACTGATCTATTCAAAATTTAAGCTCAATCGAACTTGATTTAGAGGTGCCTAGAATCGTTCACAGTTTCTGTTTTTGACTCTCAAAAATCACCAAAGGTGGCTCCAAAGAAAAACCGAAAACCCGAAATTTAAATTTTAATGCCGCATGACTTAAAAATGCATCAAACGTCGAATTCTGGTGTAATTTCGAAAACAAAATTTTTGTTAAAAATCGACTTAAGAATTTGAAAGTTGAATCGAAATTCAATTTTTGATTCCAAATGAATTAAAAATGGATGAAATTATCTCGAAAATGTTTTTTTGGTGAAACATCGATTCCAGTTCCAGAAAACCATTTATAAATAATAAAAAAAAACAATTTTTATTGGGTTAGAAAAATTCTCGAACTGAAGCTTTTTAAGGAATTGAATGATTTTGAAAGAATCTGATCTCTAACAAAGTGCTGCTAGCAAATAGCAATACGGAAAATTATAAAACGGTTAACAAAACACATATTTTGAAAAAAAATTTAACCATGAGATTAAATTAATCAACTTCAATAGATACAATTATTCGTTATGTTTTTTGTTACATTTCTGTCCATCTCAGCAACGTTCATGATAAGATTTTTTTTTGTGTTTAATTAGAGAAATTTGAAACAAAGTTAATCCGTTAAATTGATTTTCCGACATCCATGTTCGAGGAAGCCTGCGCGGTGATGCTTAAATTCAGGAGTTACAGACACTTTATTTTTCTATGATTTCAGCAAAAATTGAGATCCGCTATTTTCTAGAATCAACCTTAAAAACATTTTTTTAAACCTGATAGTGTTGCAGAACAGTGGTTATTGAAACAACTTGTTGGTTTGGCTGTTGAACATTGACTGACTATATTTTATTTCTTAAAAACTACATGCCTTCTCGGATGATGTTTGATTATTCTAAGACTACTTTGTTGCACATAATTAGCATATTTACAACACTCCTCCTCAACAAAGTTAAGTTTTAAGTTTGGCTCCCCAGGTTTTCGCTGATTCCTTGTTGATTTCGACGGCTCTCCAGCTTCCCTCGGTCGGCCGGTAGGTTTCTTCGACTCCACAGCAATACCGGTAACTTCTCCAAAGCGTTCCGGTGGGACTCCCTTAGTCGCTCTCGTTGACCGTCGCGGTTCAGCAGGTGGTTCGAAATTCAAAATGGATTCCAACGATTCCTCACCTTGATTTTCGGTTTCTTCGGATTCTTCTTCATTGGCAGTATCGCAACCATCTAAATCTGCCGCATCGTTGTCGTTCTCGATTTCCTCCAGCGTCTCATGAACGAATGGTTTCAAAATTGAGTGAAATTCGACGATATTCTCCTCCTGAACGACTACGGTGGGCCCTTCAACCAGATTTCGCCTCTCACTTTGGGCGATCGCATTCCGGTTCCGGCGGCCTAGCTTCTCGTTGCTTTCACGTTTGCTATCCTTTGGATGGACCTCGCCAGCCAGGGGGATAACTTTGTTCGGTTGCTTCAACACGTACAAACCTTGTTTGAGTGTTGCTATGGCAGCAGTTTGGTTGCCATGCATCACCCGGCAACCTTGTTTGTTGAAAATAACAGTTCCATTTTTCTGCACCAATGAAGGAACCGACAGGAGATTTGTAGCCAACGTGGGTGCATAAAATGCCTTGCTCAGCTTGATTTCCGTCTTCTTGCCTTTGTCGTCGATGCACTGGATCAAACAGGGACCTTCTCCAACGACAACCGCCTTTTTTCCATCCGCCAGAGTAACGGTTTTTTCTTTGCTCCCGTTCACCTCCAGAAAATAATCTCGGTTCGCGACGAAATGGCTTGTCGCGCCCGAATCCACAATCCACGGATAAGAGGCTTCTGTCTTGCTGGCCGTGAATGCAAATGAATCTGCATTTCCCTTCTTCATAATCGGTTTCGGCTCATTCTCGGAATTTCGAATTCGCTTACGGCACTCCTTCATGATGTGACCCGCTTTCTTGCAGTAATGGCAGGTCTTTTTCCTTACTTGTCCAACCTTCAATGCTAAATCGGATTCAGCACCTTCCTTTTTCGCTGCTTCGTCTAACAGCTTCCGTTTGACGAGTTCGAGTGTCAGATCGTTATCCGAACGGCTCTCAAGGGCAGTAGTCAACGTGTCGAATGAACTTGGCAGGCTTCGCAAAATCATGGCGACCATAAGATTGTCCTCCAACTTCTGCCCGGCATTCGCTAGACTGCTGAACAGCTCCTCCATCGAAAAAATATGCTCCGCCATGTCCTCTCCTTCCGAATAGCGCTTGTCACAAATTTTCTTGAGCAACGAGACCTTCGATGTTAGACTGACCTTTTGATGGTGGTTTTCCAACGCCTTCCACGCTTCCTTCGCGGTCTTCGATGAACGGATTAGCGGATGCTGATTGTCCTCGATGAGTAACCCGATAGTAGCTCTGGCTTTGGCGTCCCCAGCTTTCCAGACAGTTTCTGCTTCCGTAGCTCTGCTTTCTCACCCGAATCAACGTAACGGCACAAGTCTTCCCGAACCAGCAAAAGTTCAACCTTGAAGCACCAGCTGGAATAGTTGGAATTGTTCAGCTTCTGCAGGCTAAATTTGCTTCCGTCCATATTGCTTCTAGAATATTCTGCTTCCGTTCGAAGAATTTTTCACGCAGGCCCATAACCTGTTGCAGAACAGTGGTTATTGAAAGAACTTGTTGGTTTGGCTGTTGAACATTGACTGACTATATTTTATTTCTTAAAAACTACATGCCTTCTCGGATGATGTTTGATTATTCTAAGACTACTTTGTTGCACATAATTAGCATATTTACAACAGATAGGATATATGGTTTTCAAATAGAAATGATAGACAATTTGAAATGCTCAACTCAACATCCATAACTTTTTTTTTTAATCAAATTTATGATCAGGTTAAGTGATTCGGGTCAGAAAGGTCTCTATCATACAATTAATCAGAATAAATATTGTTATAAAATTTGTCCATACTAATGTGGGTCAAATAGGTCGCGATTCAAATCAGGCTTCATCATTCTTATTCATCAAATTTGTTTTTCTCCGTTCCTGCATGCATACCGTTATCAATTTACTGCGTCCCATCGCTTTAAATCACATCGCTCGAGCCTGAGTGACATACAACGTGAAATTTGTCGAGCTTTATTAGGAAAGTTTTAATGAAAGTGTAGTCGCAACTTCGCTCTATATCTACATTGTGTAGGGATTTCGCTAAAGTTTTCTGATCTGCTCTTGTTCTCTTATGATGGTGATTGCTACGGTACTACTTCTGTCTGCATAGAGAAGTGTTGTAGGATTGTGTCTGCGTCGCCAATTGTATACGAAAAACTTGCCCGGCTTATACATAACCTATATAGGAAAAACTTCTTGGCCGGTAGATTAATTTTTTTCTCCTACTTTTTGCAGAACCTTTTCTGTTTGGGTATGTTGCTACGCTACTGTTTTAGTTTGATTCGAACTTGTTGCCCATTGTTGACGCAAGTATTGCGGAATGGAACTTCTTTATTCGAGCTTAACAAATTGAATGTCGACCTGTTTTGAAAGTAACAAAATTAGAACTTCTTGTAAGGTTATATGATTGCCAAACATGAAGTTATGATAAAAGGAGGAATTCAATAATTTATGGGTAACAGTAATGGAGGGCCGTTTTTGAATTCCCAAAATCGCTTTAGATCATTCTAAACAAGCCCCACACGTTTGTTAACATGCCGTCCGTTACTCGGAAATCTTCGCCATTTTAGAACATAAACCGGAAGTGCATTTCCACCGGCGGCGTAAATTTATTGCACAAATCCCATTAGTAATAAATCTCGAGTTTTCTCGAGAAAGAAAGCAAAATTTTTTCCCCTTCTAACTCAAACGTGCCAAGCCGGGGCTTTTGAATTTTGCACTTTTAACCAGCATTTTTGCCGGTTCGATAAGGTTGCAACGAGTAATTGAAAGAACGAAACCTTCAAGGTGTGGTTGGATTTCCGCTGCCAAAAAAAATGTTCTTACCAAAGTATCGATAAATTCTACCCTGGGGAAATGCTGAAACGAGCGCAAAGCATTCGCTAGCTCTCCACAGACAAGAATCATGAAGCTCAAACTTAATTTCAGTTCAAATTTTTAAAAGTTATAAATTGAACTTGAAGACATTTGAGAACGTAACTTCAGGAATGAATCTGGTTAACACACCATTGAATATTTCTCTTTTAATAGAATGTAAATTTATTCCAAACGCTAAACAATTTCAAGGTACTTTTATCCATTAACTGATCATCAGCAGCGATTTCGTGAATTTTAAAACGATTTTCCCGTTCGTTTCTCTAGCCGGCATCAGTTAGATTGCCAGACAGTTGCATCTACTAGTTCGCGTTGTTTGCTTTCCGCGATGGGAGGATGCAGTGCGGAATACGAATATCAGCATCTTTGGTACATTTATCTTCCGAGTGCTTATTTCTTGCATCACCCAGCAGAAGGATCTTTCAACTCGGCACTTGGCAGCATTTTTTTCGGTGTGGAGTGAGTGAAAATGTTAAAACTATTTTTTTGCTCTCTTGCAGCTTCCATTGAAGCGGAGCTACAAATAGTAGCACAGTGGCAAATAAATAACTGTCATTTTTAAACAACTAGTGAAAGCGAAATGGAATCAACTCAACCGATGTTTGTAAGCTGGGTGCGATTTCCCGGTTTCGGTGTTGATAGTTTACTATCAAGATGGGTACAACGTTTGAAAAATATATCCCTTTGAATGTTCCAAAGACATCTAAGACTTAATTTTCCGAGGGTGCTTTTAAAAAGTTGATATTTAAACTTTATTTTTACTTTAGTAGAAAATACTGACAATGCCAAATTTCAACAAAGTGTGGAAAAAAAACGACAGGATATGAAAAAAAATCACAGAAATGACAAAAATGACAAAAATGACAAAAATGACAAAAATGACAAAAATGACAAAAATGACAAAAATGACAAAAATGACAAAAATGACAAAAATGACAAAAATGACAAAAATGACAAAAATGACAAAAATGACAAAAATGACAAAAATGACAAAAATGACAAAAATGACAAAAATGACAAAAATGACAAAAATGACAAAAATGACAAAAATGACAAAAATGACAAAAATGACAAAAATGACAAAAATGACAAAAATGACAAAAATGACAAAAATGACAAAAATGACAAAAATGAAAAAAATGACAAAAATGACAAAAGTGACAAAAATGACAAAAATGACAAAAGTGACAAAAATGACAAAAATGACAAAAAAAGACAAAAATGACAAAAATGACAAAAATGACAAAAATGACAAAAATGACAAAAATGACAAAAATGACTGTTGAGGCAAATCCCCACAAAATCGCCGGTCCGGTAAACCAACGGTAGAATGTTCGGACGATAATTAAATACGCGCACAACAGGTGATACGATCACGGGAAACATATATTTAAACTAAAATTAAAACGCTCAACTTTAAACGAGCAACAGTGGACTGTATTTTTAACTTCAAAAACGCTACTTAACTCAACTGACACGGGTGACCGATTGAAACTCCTTTGTCCCGCTACTGACTAGCTATCGGTCATTCCTTTTCCACTATGCACACACGCACTGTTTGTCCTGACCACTGTAGATCCGTGCGGCAAAGGTAAAACAATTGATGCTGCTTGTGGCTGACGCGGATATCTCTATTTCATTACTTTTGAGTCGTGTTGCTGCTGTTTGGCGCGAACATACCGCCCACCTTGAGTTTACTCAACAAGAACCTTATCGACCCCGACCTCCATGTTAGCTTCTCCGGTTCTTCAGCTTTGTCGACATCCAACCTGATCCATGTATTTTTCTGTTGTGTGTTGACCGACAGTCGAGCGGTGATACGAGGTTCTGAGGTATCACCTTTTGAGAAAGTAGGTATCCTGTTGAAGAAAAGAAAACGACAATTTCTCCATGCTTTTTGTAGTCAGGAAGAACGTAACTTTGATATAGCCCCCTGGCATCGACGGCAGAATTGCCGCTGCTAGCCTTTGCGCCCCTTCTGGGGGCATACTTATCTAATGAAGAAGTGTTGATTTCAACAAGGTTCCTAGCCTGGTCTGATAGAAATTGATGTATTCTTGACTTGTCCCCTGGCAGTTTTAACTATCTGTGGGGGCTCATTTAGCGTAAACGATGACCATTTGACAAAAAATGGACCACACCATAAGTGACTGCCCTGAAGATCTTCAACTTTCGGTGCGACGGATGTATCCTGGCGGAGAAAAACTAATGTAGGTTCCGCAAGCAAACAGATAGGGTAGGACGTAACTTAATGATTGGCCCCCTGGCAAATGCAGCCAAATCGCTGCCAGTGCCATCAATGCCCCTCATGGGGGCGTGAAATACCTTATTATTATTCGATGAAGCAGAACGATAACGACAAACGACGATAGCGTTGGATTATATATGTAGGCGATTCTGGACATCAAGTTAATACGGTGCGCTGTACAACCCTGGCGAAGAACGGACACTGTAGATTTCGCAAATAATCATATAGAATTGAACATATCTTCTCAGTTGGCCCCCTGGCAAACACGGTCGAATATGCCGCAAGTGCCAATAGTGCCCCTCATGGGGGCGAACAATATTTTTTTTTCTGGGTAAATGAATAAACGGTTGAACATAACAAGGGCCTTCATAATCCGGAACGGTGCGTTGTACAACCCTGGCGGAGGAAAAAACACTGTATGTTCCACGACAAACGAGATAGGTTGAACGTAACTTAGCAGTTGGCCCCCTGGCAATACGGTCAAGTGTGCCGCCAGTGCCAACAGTGCCCCTCATGGGGGCGGAAAATACTTATACATCAGTCCAGTGCGACAATGGGTGTTTTAATACTGCTCTCGAAGATTTTAAAAATGCCTGTCTCGGGCACTGCGAAGAGTAGTAGCTGCTTCGGTGCTCATCTCAAAGGTTTTGTAAAATCCTCGGAATTCGTATGCTACCGTATCCTTACGGAATATGATCCATCGGGAAACAAACGCTCTGAAGAACCGCTTTAGTCTGTCTCTGAATTGTAGCCAATACTCATGTTGACAGGCTTCATCACAAGAATGCTTTAATATCCAAAGCTCTTGGAGAAACATGTATACTAAGACAATTGATGGGGTTGCGATTACTTCAAGATCAAACAAACAGGTAGCAAAAAGATAAATTAGCCAGAATACTAGTAGTACAAGTCTCCAACATGTAAATTTGAAATAAGATGAATCCTCATCAAATTTTTCAGTTGATGTCATAGCAATACAAGACACAATCGGTGTTCCTGGTAGCTCTCCTGCGACAATCCATCCAAGATGTGTATTTTGTAGCATTGGACCGGCATCGTTGATCCTCATCTGGTCCGGTAACATCACATCGTAAAACAAAGATACTCCAATCACAATATCAACCGATCTCGATTTGTTAAAGTCGGGATCTGCAAGACTGATGGATGGTGGCAGTTTCCAAGTGTTGACATCGATGCTTTTTTGGGGCAAATCCAGCGTGATTTGAGGTAACACAAAGAATTTACTTTCGACGGTAGTAAACGTAGATGTACAAGACACAATTCGAGCAATAACAGACTCTTTAGAAACATTTGTACAACCTCCAACACCTTTGATAGCAACATTTTCTTGAGAACGTACGAAGTTTAGCTTCTTTGATAACTCCTCGGTGAATAAACAAGTCTGAGAGCCATTGTCCAACAATGCGCGAGCCAAGACTGTGTTTCCGTTGCTATCAGCGAGCATGACAACGGCTGTCGACAGAATAGCAGTGTGGGTGTTCTGTTGGGTACTCAGTAGAGTAGTAGTATGGTGACTAACAGTGGGTGTGTTTGTGGGAGGTGGCTGTTGTGTAGATTGGGAGCTATTTAACATAGGTTGGTTACTATTCGTCCGGGACTGATCGTATTGCGAGTAGGGTTCATTTCTTGACTGACTGTTCGCGCGTTGAGGTCTTTGTGAGGCTTGAAAGAAATTTTGCGTGTTCGAATGGCTACTTTGGTTTGGAGAATATGGATGCAGTAGAAAATGATGACGCTGACCACACTTCAAACAGGAACTACGTGAACATTCTGCAACAAAATGTCCGGAATCTAAACAGTTGAAGCAGAGTCCCAACCTTCGGACTAAAACCTTCCGATCGATCACCCTCATCCTGCTGAAACTTGAACATTGCTCTGCCTTGTGTGGTCCTCTTTTGCAGATAGGACAAAAACTCTGGACAGTAACCGTACTGTGGCTGATGGAGACCCTCAAATTCCGCTGATTGTCATTTCCATTGCGACTGGCCGTTGACTGTAGAATCGAACACTGGTTCTCTAGGAACGCTACCATGGCTTCGTAGGAAGGCACGTTTTTAGAAGCATGGTGAGTTTCCCAGAGTCGGTAGGTTTCTGTGTCCAACTTCTGCGACAGCATAAATGCCAACAGTGGACTCCAATTACTTGGCTTCTGGTTCAATTTTTCCAACTGCTGCAGATTAGTTTGGAACGTCGTCAGCAACGTATTCAACCCTTCGAAACTTTCCGTTCGCATGGCAGGTGCTGCAAAGAGTGTGCTCATGTGCTCCTGGGCTATCAGCTTATGGTTTTCATACTTAGATTCCAAAATGCTCCAAGCTAGTCCGTAATTGATCGCCGATACTTGAATTTGGTTGATTTGGAGAAGAGCATCATCTCTTAACGACGCACGGAGGTAGTTGAACTTGTCCATCTGATTTAACTGGACATTGTCGTGAATAAGCGACTTGAAATTATCTCGGAAGTTGATCCAATCAGCAAGTTTTCCAGAAAAGGTCGGCAGCTTTAGCTCGGGAAATTTGGTGTGGCACGGTAACGTCGAGTCGGAAACCGAAGATTCAGTTGGTCGAGCTGGGATCGACTCAATCCTCGACAACAACTGTTGTTTCACCGAGAAATATCGGCTTACAAATTCCTTAAACACATGTTTGTTTTCCTTCCTCTGGGACTCCTTTCTAACTGTACGTTCCTTCTCGTCATCTTCGTCGTTGTCGTTCGTGTCCAAATCTTCTAAAACCGTTTCGATCTGAATCCGCAAGTCACAAAAGGTGTCATAGGCTTCTTCCAATTTCACTAATCGTGGCTGGAGTGAACATTGCTCCTGATAGTCCTCATGTTCCTGAAGGAAGTCTTCTAAATTTTCAAGCAAATTCCACAGAATTTGTTCTTTTTTACGAAGATGACGTAGTTCATCAGCCATATTGTTACACAACGCACTTTGTATGAACACTTATCACAAAATCACCCACGAGACCTCAAACGACAACGAATTGACAGATTTGATTCGATAGAAGTAATGTTCCAAATTCTGATTACTTGATCAGTACGAGTTGATGTTTGATATTCCAATTCTATGCTCTCTGTGTCAACCGGAGAATGCTATTTTTTTTGACTCCTCAATTTAATGAATTTGTAAAATTAAACTCAAATCAGGTTCCAAATTTTACAATCAACTCTCGCATTCATGCCACCTCAACCACTCAAAAACTCATTCACACGCACACTCTATCTACTAGTACTTATCTTGTTTGATCCTTCTCTGATAAATCCTCTATTTGGCGGTAAATCCTTCCACAATTGGTACAGCTGACGTCCTACCTCACACCAGCATTAATCAATCCGTTGCGATTTCGTTGGAGACAAATCTTCTTAGGAATTTGATCCCTAAAAACACTTCACACAATTCCAAAACGGCCAAATTAACAACGTTCACAAATACGCCAAGCAAACTTCAGTTGCTGAGGTCTGGTTTTCACTTATGCGTTTCAAAACGGCTTCTTAAGGCATTCATAATGTGCCGATAAAAATATTCAACACTCTCCTTGGGCTTTTTCAATTCGCCGAAAAGCAATGCACTAGGGCCTCCCAGAAGAACAGAATAGTCGTTTGTATGAAACGCCACTAGGTTAGACACTCGTTATTATTCAATTAATTGGGTTATTAGAAAGCCACCCGCCGAGGCTCCAAAGCACTTGATTTCACCAGGAATGGACAATGCAAGTCCGCGATAACCCAATGAGTTCAACCCAAGCCACCCGGCAACAAAACAAAACTTGTAAAATGGGGCAATCGTAGCCAAGCCGTCCGACACAAAAGGATCTTCTTTGCCAAAGGCTTCCAACACAAAACGCGCACAAACTCCGCGGTTTAATCCGGTCGCTAAGGACCAAATGTTGAGGCCAATCCCCACAAAATCGCCGGTCCGGTAAACCAACGGTAGAATGTTCGGACGATAATTAAATACGCGCACAACAGGTGATACGATCACGGGAAACATATATTTAAACTAAAATTAAAACGCTCAACTTTAAACGAGCAACAGTGGACTGTATTTTTAACTCTATACTGACTAGCTATCGGTCATTCCTTTTCCACTATGCACACACGCACTGTTTGTCCTGACCACTGTAGATGCGTGCGGCAAAGGTAAAACAATTGATGCTGCTTGTGGCTGACGCGGATATCTCTATTTTATTACTTTTGAGTCGTGTTGCTGCTGTTTGGCGCGAACAATGACAAAAATGACAAAAATGACAAAAATGACAAAAATGACAAAAATGATAAAAATTACATCTAGATTCTGCATACGAGCCAATGCACAATGGGGGAAAAAGTGTACAAACCGCGAAGAAATTCAATATCTTTCGTCCTACATGACCCAAATCTATGAAAATATACGTTCCTTTCGTGAAAATTTCCGGAGAATCGATTGGACATAGTTTCAAACGCCGCACGAGCTTTCGAACGGAGATATAGTGCCTTTTTAACCCCTAATTCCCCTATATTTTGTAAACATTCCAGAAAAACACTGATTCGAACCAGAGAATTTTGAACGAAAATAGACCTATCGTGTGTAATTTTTTCTGAGGAATCGAATGAAGGCTGCTTGGGCACCGCACGCTTCAGAAAATGGAGTTATGGCTGTTTTCACCCTCAATTCCCCTATATTTTTCAATTATTTCTGAAAAACGCTTGTTCGGACTTGAAAATTTTGAGCCAAATGGGTTGTATCTTGTGTGTTTTTTTTTCGATCAATCTAATGAAGGCTGTTTGAGCCCTCGCGCACTTCGAAAAATGAAGTTATGGCTATTTTACCCTCAATTCCCCTCAATTTTTCAAATTGTTAAGAAAATGCATGTTCGGACTTGAAAATTTTGAACCTTTTGGAACAAATCTTATGTGATTTTTTCCGAGAAATCCAATGAAGGCTGTTTGAGCCACCGCACGCTTCGGAAAATGGAGTTATGGCTGTTTTTACCCTCAATTCCCCTACATTTTTCAATAATTTCAGAAAAAGCATGTTCGGACTTGAACAGCTTGAACCAAATGAGTTGTATCCTATGTGATTTTTTCCGAGGAATCCAACGAAGCCTATTTGAGCCTCCGCACGGATTGGGGACAGGAGTTATGGCTGTTTTACCCTCAATTGCCCAACATTTTTCAAATAGCTCAGAAAAAGCATGTTGGGACTTGATAATTTTGAGCCAAATGGGTTGTATTTTGTGGATTTTTTTTCTGAGGAATCGAATGAAGGCTATTTGAGCCACCGCACGCTTTGGAAAATGGAGTTATAGCTGTTTTACCCTCAATTCTCCTACATTTTTCAAATTGTTAAGAAAACGCATGTTCGGACTTGAAAACTTTGAATCTATTAGGACGTATCTTGTGTGATTTTTTCCGAGGAATCCAATGAAGGCTGATTTCTCGGAAAAAAAATGCATAAGATAAGTCTCTTTTGGTTCAAATTTTTCAACTGCGGTCATGGTTTTTTGAACTTTTTGAAAAATAAAAGAAAATTGAGGGTAAAACAGCCATAACTCCTGTTTCCAATCCGTGCGGTGTGTCAAATAGACTTCGTTCTATTCCTTGAAAAAAATCACTCATGACCAGTGATGGTAAATTTCGCCCGTCACGCTTGACCCGACTAGTTTTGTTTCATCAAACGACTGGCACTGTTCTCAATTGACGGAGCCTCACTACTCGCATGACGGATAAAGCACGACAACAATCAACATTTCTCCATTATCGACTGGCGTAGCTCCTACACATGGTCAAAATTTCTCCTGAGAGTGACTGGCAAATCTCTTCACACTTCGATCGGCTGCTGACGGCAGGTACAACTAATTGAACGACTTGCTGGCAGAGAGCAACAATAGCAATAAAAAACTGAAAACGAGCTTGCTGGCAGGAGCAACAATAATAATAAATAAGAAACGCATTTCGTCATCGGTCGTTTGAATGCGATTGCTTGACTAGGTTATTATTTTAGCTTCAAATGAATGGGGAATGAATGACTGGCAAACAAAGTGACTGGTCGTTAAGGAACAGTCAATTGAGTTTGACGGACCAAGAGGCTTCACACTCACAGCTTCACGCCTCATGACGATGACTTTTGCCAAGCCTGCTCATGACACGTTCCATTTGGTTCAAAATTTTCAAGTCCGAACATGATTTTTCTTAACAATTTGAAAAATGTAGGGAAATTGAGGGTAAAACAGCCATAACTTCTGTTTCCAATCCGTGCGGTGGCTCAAATAGGCTTCGTTGGATTCCTCGGAAAAAATCACATAGGACACAACCCATTTGGTTCAAAATTCTCAAGTACGAACATGCTTTTTTCTGAAATCGTTGACAAATGTAGGGGAATTGGTGGTAAAAACAGCCATAACTCCATTTTCCAAAGCGTGCGGTGGCTCAAACAGCCTTCATTGGATTCCTCGGAAAAAATCACACAAGATACGTTCCAAAAGGTTCAAAATCTTCAAGTCTGAACATGCATTTTCTTAAAAATTTGAAAAATTGAGGGGAATTGAGGGTAAAACAGCCATAACTTCATTTTTCGAAGTGCGCGAGGGCTCAAACAGCCTTCATTCGATTGCTCGAAAAAAAAAAACACACAAGATACAACCCATTTGGCTCAAAATTTTCAAGTCCGAACAAGCGTTTTTCAGAAATAATTGAAAAATATAGGGGAATTGAGGGTAAAAACAATTAGGGTAGAAGCACTAGTTATTGAACAGGTACCAGATATTGAACACTTTTAAAACATTAACCGATTAAAACAATAATATACAGTAGAAAAATGAATCAAAATTCGTTGTGCCACTGTTGAAGCATTTTCTACCTCTGTTCAAATTTTTATCAAGAATCTCGGACTCTTAAAGCCACAATCCCCGAAACTTGAATATTTGGTCAAATTTTGGCATGGTTTTTCGACTGAATGAAGAAAACAGCCTATTTTTGATTGGGGGAAAAATTGGATAAAAGACAAATAAACGTCTAAGATAATGATATTAGTGCTTTCAACTAAGTCTTTTTAAATGACTTCTGGAAGAGTGGCAGCCTTTATAATCCTAAATTTCTTAAAATTTAACAAATTAAAGTGTTCAATCATTGGATCACAGAAAACGCCAATGTTTCAATTATTGAACGTTCAATCTTGCAGTACTCGTTTCGTAAAGAAATGCATGTACCAGTTATTGAACAAACATCGGTTGGTGTTTGGAAATGTAAACAAACTGTTTCTCGGTTGCTAGCTCAACCAAAATCGCCCCTGCAAGGCATACTATCGAGCGAAATACCACTAAATATATGCAATGGTATTCAATGTTTACGTGTTCAATAATTAGAACATTGCCTGTTCAATCTCTGAATCATTGTGTTTAATCATTGGAACAAAAGTAATTTTGAATAAAAAGGCTTAAATAATAATTTCAAAACATATTTCCGCGAAAAAAATATATCGACTCGAAGCAGAGACATAAGCTTAAGCTACGCTATCAAAATTTTATCAGAAAAACCTTTCGTTATTATTTATTGGCCACAAATGTGTTGAATCCCAAAGATGGTGTTCAATATATAGTGTTCTTACCCTATAACTCCATTTTCTGAAGCGTGCGGTGGCCAAAACAGCCTTCATTCGATTTCTCAGAAAAAATTACACACGATAGATCTATGTTCGTTCAAAATTCTCTGGTTCGAATCAGTGTTTTTCTGGAATGTTTACAAAATATAGGGGAATTAGGGGTTAAAAAGGCACTACATCTCCGCTCGAAAGCTTGTGCGGCGTTTGAAACTATGTCCAATCGATTCTCCGGAAATTTACACAAAAGGGAAGTATATTTTCATAGATATTGAATTTCTTCGCGGTTTGTACACTTTTTTCCCCATTGTGCAATGTATGTCCTCAATATTTTTTTTTCTCATTTTTTAACGCATTTTCTCCTCATTTTTGTTCTTGAATCATGCCTTTATTTAATTTTTTTGAATTAAGATAGATATATGCAGTATGGTTGGCTGTATTTTTTCAAACGATTCACATTTGAAAAATGGTATTTATTTTAAAGCCTTGTGTGGGTGTGTGTTTTTGTTGGCATTTCAATATGTCCCTCATAATATTGTTTGCTGATGGCGCTGCTCTGATGATATGAATGGTGATGACGATGATCGCAACAACAAGTCTCATCAAGTACCGACCCCACACTCATTGGTGGTTGAATTATTATTAACACGCACAATGGCCACGACACGGCGGAATGGCGAAGGATTATACGCATTTCACACGAGTTGTGAATTTAATGGTATTCGATATTTTAATTGGACAACATCCTATAACATTGCATTGCATTGGCTGTGGTCGTATCCTGTGGTGGTATCGCTGCTCTAGTGGGGTATCCTGAGTCCATCGTTTGGGGTAAATGCACATTCAACAATTCGGCGGCCGTTGATTGTGTCCGAGTGTTAAGTTTTGAATTTATAATTTGTCAATTTCGAATTATGTATTCATAATATCAAAGAACAACGTACATTGTTGGTACCTACCTTTAAGTAGTGGGATGTTGATATTGAACTTTCAACACTTTATTGAACTTCAATTGCATAAATCGGATTTTCTTCTACAACTTCTGCTTGAAAAATCTCTGTTTTTGCAATTCTTACAGAAAGGTAGGGGAGAACGGGGATACTTGATCCTTTTTTTTTTCTTATTTTCATCATATCTTTTGATAGAAATTTTTAGTTTGCCGTTGTTTGCATTTTCTGACAGCATGTAATTTCAAGTTTATATGCTGCGAAAGTTAGATCGATCCATGAACCCGTTGATGAACTAGAAGCTTCTTCGTGGGACTTAAAAAAGTGATACATATTTTGAAAGTTTAAGGAGACTTCACCCTTTATTAAAGAAGACTTGATCCTTTAATCAGTGTGCCCTAATCTTTGGATTGGAGGGATCAAGTGAACCCATAACATATAATTTAGAAAACTTTTTCTTTAAATAATTTGAGAGTTTACTTTTGCATTGAAAACATGGCTTTAAGAAGTTCTTAATATACTCTAACGATTGACATATTGGAATAAATATTTTAAATATAATTTTTCGTGTGAGAAACAATTTAGAATGATAAAAAAGGTTTTCAAGTCACATTTTGCTAGATTTTTCAAACATAGTGCAAAAACAAATAAAACATTATTTTGACTTTTTTAAGATAACAGGTTTTTTGTTTTGTTCTATTTGGCATTTTTTCTAGAACATTTGAACAACAGAACAGTTTCGAGATATAGCTGATGAATCAAGTAGGGGGAAGTCGTCTATGGCCGGACAACATAGATTTTTCAAAAACACAATATCCTAATAATGTTTTAACACCATGAAAATAAAGTAAATAGTAGACTGATATGGTGTTAGAAATATGGTAATCCGATCTGAAACGATAAACCAATGATAGGCATCAAAAGCTTTTGCCTAGTAGTACGGAGAGGATCGTCTAAACTTTGCATTTGTATTGTGGTCAGTTTTTTCGGCTTGTAAAATTTGAACTTCACATGAACGAAATCGTTGATTGGTTATCTTTCGACTACAGTAGATATGAGATAACAAAACGGAAATTCAAACGAAATATTAGGGTAGGGGCACCCACCTCCGTCGTATCCCTCTGATTCGTCTTAATTCATGAATGCACGTTTTAGAGCCGAAAAATCACTTTCCACTTTAATTGGCTACTTCACATGATAAACTTACGCCTGTAAAATTATTTTCTATCACAAATTTGTCACTTTTCAAACTATTTTTTGAGATATTTGATTTTAAAATCGCGAAGTGAAATTAATTATTGGCGCACTCCGCCATATTGAAAGACGAACTTAGTGATCCCCCTAACGTGTTTCTTTGTTTTAACGCTTCCTGTCAATGCATATAACAATCAAAAACATCAAATTCAACAGAAAAGTGTTGACATAAAATTAGAAAAATGATTTCAAACTAATCTGAACTATATAAATTTTTTAATATTCGATTGAAATCGAATCGCTCGGCCCCCATAATTCGTCGTAATTTTGCGACAGGAATAGGAAACCGTTTTGCAAGAATTGGAATTAGACCGGTTCATTTTTACTATTTTTTGCTGACCACAGTCGGAATCATAGAGAAGGAACATAGTTGATTTCTAAGTAATCACAACACAATAAAGTAATTTTGTTTATTTTGAAGCTAGAAACTTGATGCGCTGGGAGATAAGTGCCAAAAGTCTATTTATGTTAATAAATTACTTAAATGTATTCAGCATTGCTTATAATGCATGGTTTTGAATGAACAAATAATTGATGGCTTTTTAGCTAAGTGGTTGGTGTTTTACAAATTATTTACTGACAGTTCCGTGCATTATTTAATAGACGTTTGAGTGCACGCAAGAATATCTCCAACTTTACACATTTCTAACGTTTAACTCCAATGACATTGTTTCTTCAAAATTTTATATTTTAAGATTTGATTATTTTTGGTTTTATTATCTGATGACACTTAACCTTTCTCAAGTATTTGAAACATGAGATACATCAACTGTATGAAAATTAGACTTTTTGAACTTCTTTCATTCAAATTGCAATATCTCACATACGACCAAACGCTTTGCTCTACAGAATGGTCACTGAGAGATCCTTGATAACTAAAACTAAAACTTTTCCAGTTTTTAGAAATTCTCTAAAAGGGAATCAATAACTACTCGAGGAATAAAATTCAATTCCTGGACCGAAAACCTCGATTTCTATTGAATTTTTGCGATGCATGAAAAAACGATGCAAAAAACTTCCGTTGAAGGTCAAAAAGACAAGGGAATTTAGATGAGTGAATAATTTAAACTTTGAAATAAGAGTTCACGAGTCTCTGATTTGGATCTCAATACAAGTTTGGAATAAAAAAAAATCGGTAGATATGATTTTTTGTACATAAAGTCGTCAAAATTCTACAAATTGAACCCTTTTTATATGCTGATTCCTACCAAGAAGGTTTTAAAACTCATGTTTGCTTCATTTTTTATAAATTCTCAGTGAATTTTCAACAAAAGATATTTTGTCATTTTTGACATATTACAGTTTGAATGAAAAAGTTGAAAAGTTTAATTTTAGTTGAATCACAAACATTTTTGCAAAAACTTTTATCGCTCGTAAAAAAAACTCGAATAGATGAGCTGAACCGGTCTAATGCGCTTTACACGGATCAACGTGGTGTTGCTTTGTTTCGATATCCTTCGCCAGGGTTCCCACATGTATAAGAATACAAATGTTGACAAAACGCAAATGTGATTCTGCCTCTCCTCAAATGTCTTACTATTCAGTCTCATTAAGTAGAAAAACATATAGTTCTATTAAAAATATTGATGTTCTTTAAATATGGGTAGTTTCTATGTAAATTTGTGCATTGTAATTTGTGTTAAGTGTCTGTATGAATGTTATGAAATCTTATTTTACAGACAAATCCTGGATCATGGCAGCCCTGTCCGTTGGAGAGTGTGTTGGTAGAAAATACATTTGCAGGGTGGATTCAATTTGTAAGGTCTAATATTGTGCTGCCTGCAATCGCCTTAGCCAGGCAATAATGGTACCTAGCTATAATAACGCTACCTTGAGATTTCTTGGCAAGACCATTTTATTGCGACTTAGATCTCATTCGAACTTTGCAGTTATCCTGCGCGGTGGATCCGAGCGAAGTAAATAATAGCATTTGCATGAACCGCAACCGCAAAATTTCAAATCTATCCATCATGAGGGAGGAAAAGTTTGAGACAATTTCGGTAGAATTCAATAGAAAGTATAATATTTTGCTGCTTGCAGATGCATTAGCCAAGCAATAGTAGACCTGTTTTCAATAAAGCTATCCTAGTTTCATGGCTTATTGCGACTGGTTACTTGAAAGAACTTCTGCTGTTATCCTGCGCGATTGATCCTATCGATGTAAGCTAATGCAAATTGCATGAACCGCAGCCTCAAAATTTTAAATGTGTTTCTGAAGAGGGTGGAATAAATTGAGACAATTTCGGTCTCCTTGTACGACGGAATTAGGAACCTGGTACGACAATGAAGGAACTTGAATGAGGAAAATAAATCATAAATTGACTCAGAAGTACGTCATGGATTGATCTATTTCCTACATAGTTTCATAAAACAGAATTGGAAATATAGTTCAACTACTAAACATCAGTTTTAAACCAACATGGAAGGCAATTCTATTGAAATAATGAAAAAAGCTTCCTTAAGCCATTGTCTTAAGCCTAGGAAAATTAAAAAAAAAATGCGATTTGTCTAAGACCGGACACCAAGTTGTTGTCTATGACCGGACAAGAAAATATTCAAAATTATAGATGATTTCAACTTGAAACTTTCATTTTTTCATCTCTAGAGCACCCTCAAATGGATAGCAGAAGATAAGGATTCAATAACGAAACTATTTTTGTCCTCTGAGAAACTTTAGATTTTGCTGTCCGGTCATAGAGAATTTTTCTCTAGTATTTTCGAAACAAATATTCTATTCTGGTTAGTCAAAAAAAATTTATGACTGGATTCATAGAACGTTCAGTATTGGAAAACACATACTCACAAGATCTGTGCAAGTGATTTCAGTCATTTTGCTACGTTTTTATGCCATTGGTGACAACTTTGGTGAAGTAATTCGTAGTGTCCAGCCATAGGCAACACTTTTGAAAATGAGCGAAAACTAACATGAAATGACTTCACTTTCCACATGAATATGTTGTAAATTTATTTTTTTTAAATCTAGTTAAGTGATCTTAATATTGATACACTTCAAATCAGTAGGGGAACCAATATTTACAAAAATCTATTTTTGAAGTAATTGCTTAAAAACCTTAAGTGTCCGGTAGTAGACAACTTCCCCCTATTCCCAGAGATAAAGTATGCTCATTCTCCTCTATCCTTGGTGTATGATGACGTTCTTTCGTTAATTGATAAAAAAGGTGTTGGTTTCTTCTACCAATTGACTTTCTTACAGTTCAAATTTAATAAAAAATAAAATAAAATAATAGTTATATTCAGCAACACTGAAGATAAATAAAATAAAATAAATTTCTATGGCAACGTTTACTATTTTGGCAACACTATTCTTGCGAGCGACAGACGTGTTTAAATGAATCTCAGAATCGGTTCGTAAAATCACGACAATTGGGTTTTGTTATGTTTTGGTTGGAAAAAATTATCTACCACTACCAATTTTATCATACTTTTCTAATTCAATGAATTTTTTTTTATTTTTTAAGGTTTTATTAATGACACTTTACCATAATTCAATGAATGAAATCAAAATTTTATATTTGCCAAAATATTTTAATCCATTGGAAATCCATTCAGAATTCAAAAATTCTGTGAAAGCTGTGGATATTTCAAAATTTTGTGAACTATGACACTATGAAAATTTGTTCAAAATTTTGTAAAATTACATATTTTTCTGTGATTTTGGCAGCCTTGAGGAGAAACAGCACTGTTTTCGGTTCGGCTTCCGAGTGAAATACTTTATCGATGATCATACTCCACCAGAGATGCCAATGTGCTTGATTTTTCAGGATTTGCCTGATTTTTTGGTTTTCACATAAAATTTGTTCATATCCGTTCAAAACTTAATAGAAATTCAGTTCATGCTCGTCGTCACTCCAACCTTGAACTCAATAACTTCACATTCGATTGCATTCAAAACTTCTATCAATGTTGTCAGATTTTGTCTATCGCGTCCAGTTTTACTGATAAGGCATTTAAAGAAAAACAGTTTTATGATAAATAAATCATCGATATTTTTTTTATTATTTTTTCTTCTTTGTTGAAGACTGGAAAGCGTTTTAACTTATTCTTTAAAATATATCTATAATTCATTTTGGTTTGAAATTTTACTGGAATTCCATGTTAACATCAAAGTCAAAATAACTTGCGATATTGGGAAAAGTTGAATATTGCGTTAAAACTTTAATTTTTGAAATCATGTTTTATTGTACAGTTTTGCCAAAAAAGTGCACAAATTAAATTGATGAATTTTTAAACACTTTCAAAAGTTATTTCGAAAATCAGATCACTTAGAAAAAAAATACAGAATTGCATATCTATTTAAATTGCGTCTCCAATTCAGTCGAAACCTACTCTCAAATTTTTGGCACCTCGATAAAATTTGAATTTTGTTGCCTTGTGTTATAGCACCTTTATCTGAGTTAATGCGTATCAGTTCCATCACATTTTACAACGGTGACCAAAAAATGCATTCAGCTCGATTATTTCATATTAGCTAGCCTGATTTTCCTTGATTTTTATTTTCAAGCTCCCTGAATTTTGGGAAACAAATGTTGGCAACCCTGTACTCCACTCGTTTTCCGAATATACACGAGCTGTAAGCGACTCGGACAGCAAGTGTGAGAGCCATCGTTGCCATATGTATAGATTTATCAAGAAAAGTACACATTTTTAAGCTTATTTTTGGTACAGAATCTGTACGTACTGATTTGTATACAGATTTTTGACCTTTAAAAACTGAAAAAAAGTTTCTACATTTGCTTTCATCCAGTCTATTGAAAACTTTATAGAAAATAAGTCAAAAGTTAGACTTTATTATTCTGACGATAGGAGTTCATTACTGGGAAGCGCACGATGGAACAATTAGATTACCAAATTTGTTACAAATAATTAATTATCTAATTATAATCCTCCACTCGTCAGCAGTGGTTGAGCGAATTTTCTCGCAAGTAAATGCCAATAAAACCAAAGTTCGTAATCGTCTGAGTGTTTACACATTGGATACTATCCTTAGAACGAAAAATTATTTAAGATTAAACGGCGGATCGAAAAATGTCGTATTAAATATGACGCTCAAAAATCGTTTCAACAAAACAATGTATAAACATATTGAACGCTAGGAAGTGTTTTTTAGTGTTCAGTTTTTTAAAGAGGAAAAATAAAAATGATTAAATTAGTTTCACAAAAAATGTTTAACTAAAAAACTTAACTATGTGCAATAAAGTATCTATCTTTTTAAGATAAAAAATAAGGACACAAAATCTTCACGTATCAACACATTGAATGCAGAAATTTGTTTTCTTCGGTACAGATTTTGGTACAGATTTTTTAGTTTTCGGTACAGATGAAAAAGATTTTTTCGATGAGCTGCACAGATTTGGATGTGGCAACACTGGTGAGAGCTCTTGCCTCTGAGTGAGAGAAAGAGAATTCTAGCCACGAGCGCCTGAGTGTTTTAGTCATACACCTCAGAGTAAATGGAGAAAACAATACACCCACCATACAACGTACAGAAAAAAACAACAATTTCTTCCTCGCTGTCAGTGATGCCACAATTAAATCTTTATTCTCATTAGAAAAAAAAATTTAAAAAAAAACCGCACCAACAACCCAAAAATCGTTATCATTGAAAAAAAATTTAATAAATCTGTTTTTATTTTGTTTGACTATTTATACCGTTTCTATGCATTCAAAATTTGAATTCATTTTTGTAATCAAATTTAATAAATTATCCTCAAGGTGTTTTAAAATCCGGTAGCTACTTTTATCTGTGATATTATTTCTCTTAATTGACCTCATTCACATAAATTTGAATGTCTGTCTGTCTTTCACATGAATATCTGTCTGTCTGACCACATTAACATAAATCTGAATTCTGTCTTTTGTCTGTTTGCCTTTTTTTTAAAATGATTAAATCCTAATCTGAACCAAATTCTCAAAATCTGTCGTCTGTGCGGACAGAATCTGTATAAAAATATAATGCAAAAATACTTGATTTTTTCAATAAACCGGTACTTGTGGCAACCATACCCACTTCTGTTACGGATTTTTTTTCTTGGAAAATAACTGTTAAAGCTAGGAGATGCCAGGTGGTTTTGTCGAAAATCAGAACATCGCGATGAAAATAATAAGGATTTTTCAGGTAACTCTAGATTTATGGATATTATATGCAGCTCTGCTTAAATTGTATAAATAAAGGAAAAATACAGGGGGGCAGACGAAAAAAATAGCACTCGCTTTCACTAGACAAGCCGCTCTAATGAGTTTTGCCATCCATGGACAAGAAAGTGCGGACAGAAGAAAAAAGTTTCAATTCTTTTGAAAACATTGAGAATCAAGCATCCCTTTAAAAAATCCCTATAACAAATTAGGTAAAAAATAACAATTTTAATTTTTGTTAACATATTTTTAAATGAACATGCACGTACATTATCAGGTGGTTTACCCTATAGCTCTGTAGCGGACCAAAGCTTTGGCAGATATATTTATTGAACGGAAATCAATCGGAATAACATTTGGAATAAAATTCAAAAACAATAAAAAACAACACCTCATTGAAAGATTATTGCACCCGCGAGTTATTTCCCTAACAGTTATTCCAGGGGGGGATGATATGTATTAACCAGCTCTGATTTATAATGCAATCATGAAGTGCAGCATCGAACAATGAGCTATCATAAATTGGTGAAAGTTAATGAAACTGGTGATTAACGGCTATACGCTTCGATGTGTTACTGAGCCACACACAAAGAACGATGCTTTATGTGTGATTTAAGAGCAGCCCCGTTTAAAATTATTCTTCCGGTGTACACCAGTAAGGATTCAGAAATTATTAATCGAACATCAATTTGCACTCTATAATTGCTGACACCGCCACTAGAATTCGGTTCAAATGGATCGGGCAAACTTTTCCTAGGAGGGAGAGCATTCCAATTCCGGATTCATGGAGTTCATTAGCAATTCCGGTCCCTATCTTCGGAAACACCTCAAGCAGCCCGGATTCCGACTAGGAAGAGAGCGAGAGAAACGTTTGGCTCACACCCATCCTACATAACTAACTGGGACCTTTTGCCGAGTGCTTTGCAAAGCATCTGGTCTAAATAATAAATTTCGATGGTAATGGAGTTGGTTGCATTCGATTTCTGCTGCATTTGCTAGAGCTAGGAAAACCGAACGGAAACGTTGAACTATTTCGTCTGAGTGAGACTGAATTAAGAGGTTTTAAATATTCTCGGTAACATGAGCTCCGTTTGATCTTTCTGCTAGTTCTTTCATTCTGATTCGTTGTTTTCGAACTGTCTTCATTGATCTTTCCGTTCAGTGAGTATCATTGATTTTCAGAGATTGAAATCAGAACTCCGATTTAGATTTTAAGAGACAGAAATCAATGAATTTTCAAATTATTGGTTGGGAGACGCGAGACGGCTCTCAGCCGTCTAAGAGGCACTTTCTTTCATGGTACAACAAATCTTTAACGAATCCCTTCATCGAGTGTATTGAAAAAAAAAAAATGATTCCTGGTCACCATTTCTGAGAAATTTAGATATTTCGATTTGAGTTATTCAGATATATATTTGGACTTTCCTCATTCTCAATTCTTATTTCACCGGTAACGTCGTCGTGAAATTCTTCTTTCTACCAACAATCCTTAATAGTTTCATAACATGTAAATCGCAGCCCTCGTTCAACTTTCATCACCTCCATAATCACTGAAAACTCCAAGCAAATCTAATTAAAAAGAAATTTGAATTGCAAAACCATGGAACCACACGGTAGGGAACGGTGAAACGGTGACCATGATGGTTGATGTCAATGATATGGCGCTCACTTTCGCCTGACAAAGCAAATGTATTCCTAGCATCTTCTTTTCCCAACAGTAATTTCCATGGCCCCGGTTTTTCGCCTAATAGGTGGGCCCCAGAACCGGAACCGGAGAAGATGGAAAAGTGAAGTTCTCTCTTCTGCAGCAACTCAGGTGCTCTGCCGCCTAACGATTCTGGCAGAGCCGAGAAGTTCTGTCTTCCTTTATAGTGCACTTATTCCATACCGAGTAGCAGCGCCGCCGTAGGGTTGCATATGGTTAACCTGAATGTGATTAATATTTCAATTTTAGTCTTCTCAAGCTCGTACGGAAGCAGAACTTAAGCGAGAGCGAGTCCGGAATCCAGCACCTCCTCTCGAAATTGGATTTTACCCTCTCTAATTAAAATCTCAGACAACGGCCAATTAAAATTCAATTTATTTCGGAAGGTTAAATTTCATACCGGAGTTTTCTAACGATGACGGGTGGCGGTGGCAGCGCTCCGATGTTCTTTCTCGGATTCGGCTAAGAAAATCAGCTGTACCGGTACGGTTACCCGGAAACGTCATCATGTCACAATTTTCGTCACCGTGAATACTGTAAGCAAACATTCCCTAGGAGTTACGAAATTGAAACTGGAAAGATGCTGTTTTTTTCAATTTGTTTCCAATGCCCCAATTTAGTTTATGACAAATTTGGATAAATAAACTTTTAAGAAAAGGGGCTCCAGAGACTAATAAATCATGTCACACATATTATTCATTTTCACGTGTTGTTTAAAACTTCAAATAAGACTATACGTAGGTACAAAATAATTATAAAAAATACGAATTTTACAAAACTTAAATTGAATATAGATTGTTTACAATTGAATCGATAAGATATAATCTATAAAAGTGGAAAAATAGCGAGTCAAGTGGGCAGCTATAAGAACATCGTGGTATTATTATGAAGATAAAACAAATTACAAACGACATGCGACTTTGACTTTACCTCGACACTGGAATGACTTGCCATGATTTTTTTAGGATGAAATATAATGAAAACCTATCAATGGCAATGTTTATCCATAAATGTGCCATAAGGCACATAAGGTCTTAAAACAACATTTACCGCATTTTTCAATTCCGTTCGAACTTATTTCTACTCTTTTCAATCATTTTAGCCGATATTAGAAAAAATATTAATTCAGAAATTGAATTTAAAAAAAATATTACTGTTTGAAATCATAAAAATAAACTTAACTGTCAAAAAAGTGTGTTACAGAACAATTCTGGATTTGGAAAATTTCAACATACAAATAATATCATTTTTATTTCAGGATCACTAACTTGTGTAAAAGCACATAAGAGTGCAATTAACATTATTTTGCTTTATAAAATTTAAAAAAAATCAAAAAATTTGCAAAGAACAATGTGTCCTGTAGGAAATTATCGTGAACTGGAAGAGCTGAAATTGACAGAAATATTACGAATATACCTAGTCCTAAAATTATCCCGCTTCAAAATCCTGAACACCCCTCATTTTGAAGGTGTGTGTGTGTGTGTAGAATGTTGCTCCTATTTTGATTTTGGAATTCACTCTTCAGTTGTCAAAATGCCGTCCAAGGAAGAAGAGCGGCGTATCAACATTTAGCTCGCGCATCCCGAAAATCCGAGCTACTAGCACGCAAAGCTGACAAAATCGCTAAAAGTTGCCAAATCAACCGTTACAAAAGTAATTAAAGCGTTTGGGGAACGTTTGTCGACAGCCAGGAAGTCTGAATCGGGGGGAAATCGAAAACCGGAAGCCGCTGAGACGACAAAGAGAGTTGCCGGTAGTTTCAAGCGAAACCCTAACCTTTTTCTCCGAGATGCCGAAAATAAGCTGGGTGTATCGTCTACAACCGTGCATCGAGCCAAAAAACGAGCCGGACTATCGACTTACAAGAAGGTAGTGACTCCAAATCGCGATGATAAACAAAATACGACGGCCAAAGCGCGATCCCGGAGGCTGTACACGACGATGCTGACGAAGTTTGACTGCGTGGTAATGGACGACGAAACCTACGTCAAAGCCGACTACAAGCAGCTTCCGGGACAGGAGTTTTATACGGCAAAAGGAAAGGGAAAGGTAGCAGATATTTTCAAGCACATGAAACTGTCAAAGTTCGCGAAGAAATATCTGGTTTGGCAAGCCATCTGTACCTGTGGCTTGAAAAGCAGCATTTTCATAGCTTCCGGGACTGTCAACCAAGAAATTTACGTGAAAGAGTGTTTGAATAATCGTCTGCTGCCTTTTCTGAAGAAACACGGTTGTTCCGTACTGTTTTGGCGGGATTTGGCATCTTGCCATTACGGTAAAAAGGCCATTACGGTAAAAAGGCCCTGGAGTGGTACGCCGCCAACAACGTGCAGGTGGTTCCCAAGGACATGAACCCTCCCAACACGCCAGAGCTCCGCCCAATTGAGAAATACTGGGCTATTGTCAAGCGGAACCTAAAGAAGACCAAAAAAACTGCTAAGGACGAGCAGCAGTTCAAGGCAAACTGGCTTTCTGCGGGGAAGAAAGTGGACAAGGTGGCTGTACAAAATCTGATGGCAGGGGTTAAGCCCGTTATGCGTAAGGCCCGGCAATTCGGATTTGGAAAAGCGGAAGCCTAACTGAATATTTTTCCTGAATTTTATACTAATTAGACTTGAAAAAGAAATTTAATTTGATTTTTTTAATAACGATTTCACCGATTTACACGCGTTTTCCCTTGACCAAATTTTGACCGTACACCCTTTACAATTCATGTTTCTTCAGGAAAGGCAGCAAACGCTTTTGAAGACACTCTTTTACGTAAATTTCCTGCAACAAAAATGTCGCTTTACAAGCCTCAGGTACAGATAGCTTCCCAAACGAGATGTTTCTTGGCAAACTTTGATAATTCAATATGTTAAAAAATGTCTGCCACCTTTCCCCTTCCGGTTGCTGTATAAAAATCTTGTCCCGAAAGCTGTCTGAAGTCTGCCTTGGCGTGGGTTTCGTAGTCCATTATTACGCAATCAAACTTCGTCAACAATGCCGTATACAGCTTCCGAGATCTGGTTATTGCCGTACAATTTTGCTTTTCATTGCGATTAGCAGTCACTACCTTCTTATAAGTCGATAGTCCGAATCGTTTTTAAGCTTCATGCACGGTTGTAGAAGATATTCCCAACTTATTGGCGACATCTCAAACGGAGAGATTGGAGTTTCGTTTGAAAGTTCTAGCCAATCTGCTGTTCGTCACTGCGGCTCCTGGATTTCGATTCCCTCCCGATCCCGGTTTCCCAGTTGTCGAAATATGTTCCTCGAACACTTTCATTACTCTGGTGACGATTGATTTCGTCACATTCAACGATTTTGCTATTTCTGCTGCGTGTAGTTTGGATTTTCACGACGCATGTACAAAATTCTGATTCGTAGCTCCCCCCGCTTGGACGCCATCTTGAAAACTAAAGACCTGATGTCGAAAGCCAAATGGAAGCATCATTCAACACACACACATACACACACACACACACACACACACACACACACACACACACCTACAAAATGAGAAGTTATTAGGTTTTTTTTGGCGAATTTAAGTTGACCACTTCTTTGATCCGAACACCCTTTACTCTGTAAAACTTACGACCAACAACTATGTATTAGTAAAATGTGATGCAGGGCCGTACAAAGAACTGCCTCATGTGGCGGGGTTGACGGGATTTTGGTGACAAAATTTTGCCAATAACATTTCTGCTTGAAAAATGCATACATAAGAATAGTTGAAAAAAAATGTGATACTAAGAGTATCTCATTATACGGGTTGAAATTATTTCCTATTAATAGTGAACCTTCATATAAGAGAAGCGACATCTGATCCCTTTTAAAATAAAGTATATGGTAACATCGCCAAAATCAACAAAAAATTCCTCAGCACTGTTTTCTGGCTGAATGTTCAAGCTCTAAAGTGAACGCTCCTTCAATCCAACAAAACAACATTGAACTCGATGCCCAAAGGATCGCGATAAACGGTATGAATGACTTAAATTTCGTTGACAATCAGATAGTTTTCTAACTAGGAACACGATTCACCAAAGCATTGAAAAAAATGCACCTAATCATAAATTCATATGACCAGCTTTAACATTATCTGTTTGAACTGTAACAACAATTACAATACCTTTCTTGGTTGAGTTTTCAAAAAGAAAGGTAAAAGATCTGCGACAAATGCTCGGATCGATTGGAATCGACTTTGACAGTTCTTTTGTATCGATTGGAATTTTGTGTTTCAGACGTGTCGCTTCTCTTATATGTAGGTTCACTACCTATTAATAGTTATTTATTTACCATCGTTATGTTCTTTTGAAAATAAGTCCTAAAAGTTTTTAGTTTCTTTCAAGCTTTAAAAAATAAATGAGGAACCTTGTGTGCAGACCGGTCCGGCGATCGGTAGCAGTACCGGCGCGGCGGGCCACAGGACCAACTTAACCGGGGGAACTACGTACTGTTGCACTCGGCTTGCTCGCTCGGGTCGTACTCGCTGACTGACCGGCTGGCCGACGTACACGCTCATGACGAACTGTCAAGTGGCGGTTTAATCCATCCACACATCCCCCTCCTATCCCAAATAAAATGAAAATAAAATTATAATAAATGAAAAATATTTCAAGTTCGTTTCATTTAAGTAAATTTTCAAGAACAAAATTTTTGAACGCAGAGAGACGCCATTGCATACAAAGTGTGCGTTTCCCATAAAAGAAACATTGATTATCACGATGTGAGTTCACTACTTCAAATAAGCTCGCTTTTGTTTTAGAAAACGTTTACTTGGCTGAACCATGAATCTTAAGCCTAGTCCACACTAGGTGACGGTTCGTCTCGAGACGGTCTCAGCGTCTCCCATTTTCTTCGGGAGACACTGAGACCGTATCAGGTTTCCAACAACAACAACAACAGAAAACAAAGTTCGTCTCATAATAAAAATCGCAGTTCATGTTGCCTAGTGTGGATTAGGTTTTACCAATCAACTGATGTAAACTACACAAATAAACAGAACTGGTTACGCTACATGCGCGGTTGGTGCTTTCATATTTCAATTACACCTTTTACCGACCTTTGTAGACCGATATGATTTGAAAAAACTTTCCTCTGTTTTATCACCGACTAGTTCACGATGTGAATATTCGGAATTTTAGCGACAATTATTTCGTGAACAGTGCAAAAATTTAAGGAAATCGGGGACATAGAAAATTTATTAAACTGCCCATTAATTCATCTATTCCCTTTCTTGAATAAATGCAAATCATTGAATAATACTCTCCATAAAATATTGTAAAACCACGTTGCATAAAATTGTGTAAATCCACAGGGAACTCAATACTTTAGTGTTATTTGAATATTACTCGATCAGAAAAAGTATTCCCAGGCATAAGAAAAATTATCATGTTCGGAACGAGATCAAAAAGTCATACTATACATGCAAGTTGAATCGTAATGGTTTTAAGCCTAGTCATCTAGCGTTTGTTTTTGTTTTGCTCAAATGTTTTTGTTGACGATACACGGTTAACAAAATCTATTGATCTGTGTTATGATTCAACGCTTGCACAGCTCAGAGTTCAATTGAGTAAATCAATATCTCATATTTTTCATTGCTTTTTGCGCGAAATTTAAAATAAATGTAAAAGAATGTTGTACTTCATTTGAAAGTGAGGTATTGTTTTAACTAAATCTCAAAACTCTCGCCAATGCGTTTGAGGATTGTTCCAAATATTTGAAAGATTCGCATTCAATAATCTCTACGAAAGAAACAAAATATTATCATCTCACAGCTCAGGGTTTTCGCTTCTACTTTGACAAACATCCCTGATTTTGTTTGGGTTGCATTTCGAGTATTAAAGAATCCCTGTTAGAAAAACTGCTGCTAACAACACCCATGGATGAATCACCATCTTCAAAATCACTTAATTACAACTTATTAAGATCAATTTTATTATCGATGCACATGGTCACATTTAAATTCATTGGATAATGAATGTGATACTATGGTTCTGTTCTATTCGGGTTCATCTTTGAATCTATTCTTATCTTAAACTGTTCTAATAAAACACTTCATTAAATTCGGCGAGATCCTTATTCTATGCTATCGAAACGCTTTTTCATGTTGAAGCTGTACTCTCCACCCGGAGTTAAATATAATAAATCCAAGCTGTCCTTCGAAATGATCACCGTTCCCTCTCATCTTAAGCTGCCCTCACAATACGGATGATCTTGAATTTTCCTTACAATCAAAACCTGTTCTCTCAACATGCTGTTCAGGTATTCTTTTAACACTTTTCTAACATTTAACTTTCCCACATGCGCCACATTTTTCAAGCTTTCCTCTCAGTGCACTTGGAGTATAAAAGAATTTATTCTAGTTGACCTCTTGACTCGCTTCATTGTTCTCTCGTATCTCAAGCTGTCTCCTTATCCTACTTGATCATTAATTGTTTAAAATACCAAAGCTATCTTCTCAACTTGCTTTATATTTCCATCTTGTTATCTCAACTTCTATATTGGAACATTTATTTCAGCTTGTTCCCTCAAACATTATAGTTCGTTCTCATCACAAACTGTTCTTCCAACCTACTGGGTTTCCAATTTGATAAGGATTAAGGCTGTACTCGTCTCGCAATTCCAAGCTGTCCTCTTAACTCGCTAAAGTTGTTATCAATACGTTCAGATAATTTCTTCAACTCGCTTGAAATTCGCATGGTCCGATTTCCTCAAGCTGTCTTCTAACTCGCTTGGATTCACAATGATGCGCTGGCTGTCCTCTCAACTCGTTTGAAAGTCGCGTCAATATGCACTGGCGGTCTTCCCAATTCACCATCCAATTTCAAGCTGTCCTCTCAACACGCTTGAAATTGTAATCAAAACAACTCGCCTTTTCAATTTCAAGCTGTATTCTCAACTCACTTGTTTCTCGCGTCAATAAGCACTGGCGGTCCTCTCAACTCGCCATTTTAATTTCAAGCTGTCCTCTCAACTCGCTTGAAATTGTGATCAAAACGCTAAGGCTGTTCTCTCAACTCCCCTTTTCAATTTCAAGCTGTCCTCTCAACTCGCTTGAAATTCGCGTCAATATGCACTGGCGGTCCTCTCAACTCGTCATTTCAATTTCAAGCTGTCCTCTCAACTCGCTTGAAATTGTGATCAAAACGCTTAGGCTGTCCTCTCAACTCGCCTTTTCAATTTCAAGCTGTCCTCTCAACTCGCTTGAAATTCGCGTCAATATGCACTGGCGGTCCTCTCAACTCGCCATGAAATTTCAAGCTGTTCTATCACATCACTTGAAACTGTAATCAAAACGCTCAGGCTGTCCTCTCAACTCGCCTATCAATTTCAAGCTGTCCTCTCAACTCGCTTGAAATTCGCGTTTGTATGTTCAGGCTGTCCTCTCGACACGCCTTTCAATTTCAAGCTGTCCTCTCAACTCGCTTGAAATTGCGAACAACATGCTCAAGCTGTCCTAACGTCGGACTTGAATAACTTCTCTGTTTAAATATTTTTTTCAACAGTCACGGTTAAAGTTTTCGTAAAATTGCTTATTTATCACATATCTACATCTTTTTTTTTATATTCACTTTATTCGTATCTGCTATCAAAAATCATCGAAAGCTACTACTTTTCGCAAAATCAGCTTTTACACATAATGTATATTTCAATTACTCACTTAGTGTTTTCGCAATGGGTTATTGGTCACCCGTTTTATTTTTAACCTCGTTTGATATAAATAATTTTCACGTGAACCTTCAATTCGGTTTTATTTTCGTTTTCGGTTCGATTTCATTTCTCAAAACCGGATCATACAGATCCAAGAGAAAACACCTGTCACGGTCGCCAAATATCCCCGCCAGACCGGTCCGGCGATCGGTAGCAGTACCGGCGCGGCGGGCCACAGGACCAACTTAACCGGGGAAACTACGCACTGTTGCACTCGGCTTGCTCGCTCGGGATGTACTCGCTGACTGACCGGCTGGCCGACGTACACGCTCATGACGAACTGTCAAGTGGCGGTTTAATCCATCCACACACCTTGAAGGCTTCATTTGGAATTCATTCATTTGAAACTTTGAAGGAAGTGTTTCAAACGTAAAGGAATTAAAGTAAAATAAAAGGTTATAAAGTATCTATAATATAAATAATGTTAAACAACAAACCAATAAAATATATTTCCAAATGAATTTTCTTAAACCTGAAGATTAAGTTCAAGTTATTTTACCAACAAAAAATATCGTTAATAGGTTAAATCAATATTAAAATCAAGTGAAAAAAAATTAAATTTAAATTTTGATTTTTCAATGAACGTAATCTTGAAAATGAATTCAGATCTTATTATCTAATAGTAGTTTTTAACTTTTTTGTGTATTTTCTTGGACAGTTTCGAATTTTAATTCTGGACCTGGATACTACATACAATAATATTGGATGGATCGAAGCACGTGTTTTTTTAACCTCGATCAATGCAAAATCAGCCTATCGATTTTGCTTCTCCTAGACAATGATACGATGCAGGACTAGCAGGACAAATGGTCTCGTACGCAAGAAGTTTTCTCAAAACACGCTCTTGGCTCATTTTCAACACCTTGCATGCTCCCTAATCTAATCTATCTGTCTATAATTTTCATTACTTTCATTTGATACTCTTCCTGTTAGATTGTATACTTCACCGAAATGCCATTAATCATTAAATTAAAATAATCTTTGATAATCTGTTAATACAGTCTTTAAATATCTATCACCAAGTGAGAAGCTTTTTTTTTAAACTGTAGTAGAATTATGGACCTGGGATAAAATATCGAGGGTTTTGGGTAGTTTTGAGTCGATATTGTTACTTTTGATCAGGCGCGGTCCTATGGGGGGGATCGGGGTGATCACCCCCCCCAAGCGGCAAAAAACCGTTAGAAAAAACCCACAAAAGCTCGAATTTCTATTAAAATTGGAACTTTTCTTAGTAGATGTGCTTTTAAATTTTCAAAATTTTCCACTCCGTGGGGGTGATTATTCTACAAAAAAGTTAATTTATCACAATAGGCTCAATATTGAAAAAAAGTCGATCCACCAAACTCAAGCAGCTGTAACTTACGATTCACTGGACTAAATTATACCAAATAACTTTTGTTGATAAGTAACTCAACAAAGGTGTGGTTTTTAGTGTTGATTTCTAATTGACTATTAATGAAATGTAAGGGCATCCGCAGCAATCGCGAGTATAGTGAAAATGCTCACGCGTTTAATCACTTTCATACCGCACCGGGGGTTAGTATGAGAGTGAAAAAAATAGGGCCCTTACCGTCGGGACCAACAAAATCACCAAATTTGCTCACTAGAAAGGGGCGAGAGCAAACAAGCACTGAAAAAAATCTTCCATTTAAGGCTAAGTTAAACAAACGACGTTCTGCGTGCAGAGTTTGTTGACATTTTATTGCCAGAGGAATTTGGTAAATAATTTTTACTTAATTAATTAATTAAGTAATTGTGGTGGGTCTTCTTTTGATTCGGTCGAGTGTGTGGATAAAATTCTGCTCGCGGGGGGACCGGAAGTGTTTCGAAGATTGAATGGTAAGTGAAGAAATTGTTTTGTTTAGCATACAAATATTATAGAAAAACTTCACCATTCAGCCAAAAAATTCCTAACGCTGACGGAAGAAAACATAATCACTCGCCAAATTCCTCAGCCACGATTGCCACCACAGGCCCCAGCCGTTACTGATAGTACCACCAGCGGCAACAGCATCACTACCAAATGAGACATCCGCCGGAACCATAAAGACAAGAGGAAGACGATGAAGAGGGAAAAGGAGATGATTATGCCATGCCAAGCGCATCTATTTCAAGACAATTGCGGTACTGTGTTTCCGGTGATAATATCTATAAGGAAAATGACCGCGTACGGGAACGCTTCCGGAGGGAAAGTTGTTCGAGAAGATGTTCGGCTGACAGAAGCAGCCGGAGTAGCAATAAATTGGTCAAATAATTAAAAAAAAGTTTAGGAAAGTCCTTCAAATTTCAAATTCCAGATATAAGATGTTTCAAATTGGAAAGAATCTAAATTTAAAGTAAAATGTTCTTTTTTAAATGGAGATTCACGAAAAACTAAAACAAAAAAATCTGCGAGTAGAACTAGTGTGAAGTGTAGAACTAGATTCTGTTTTTTTTTTTAGATTTTAAGAATATTAACCCAAAGTTAGGAAAATGCTCCCGGCACATAAAACTTTTTAAGTAAAATGCCTTAATAAAAAAAGATACGATTCTTTTCTGATAACTTGAAAATAAGCATCAAAATTTGTTCACTTCTAAGGTTAACATAAAGAATAGCATGCATAGCATCAATATAATAATGAACTTGACATCATTGCGAACATAATAATTGTGGTGTTGGTTTGTGAATCAATGTGGGCCGGTGGCGAAGATTCACAATCGGGTACTTTATCTGGCAGATGGCCGTATGCGCAACGTTTGGCACTTATCGGTCGAGCCGCTGAAACTGAGGCCGCGAGTTTCCATCAGCAGTATCAGCAGGTTTGAAACGGGGCAATGATGCAACAAGGTCTTCCATATCGCTGTACCAAGGCGAACGGTTCCGACCGACTCACTGGAGTCAAAGTCTTCGAGTCAGTGGAGGAAAACCTTCTGTTTGATGTTGGAACTCCACAGCAGCTGGGATATTTCGCGCGGGTTCCGCAGACTTTCTAATGATTCTAGTTACTGTTGCCCGGAAGTTCTTGCTGCACCCGTCACCGGACCCGGTTGCTGGTAGCTCGAAGCTGCTTGGCCTTGACTGCTGCTGTTGTACGGCATATTAAATCTGTCGACTTTGACGTCACGTCACGGATAGCAGAAATCCCGTCGAAAAAACGGCAACAATCACAAATTTTAAATATTTAAATAATCAAAATTTAAGCCAAAAAACTCATGACTCTGAAAATTTACTCCGTCAGTATTTATACAAGATAAAGATTTTCTACAAAAGTTTTCTCAGTGCAATGCTAAATTTAAAAATAATTATGCTACCGCCCGGTGCGCGAAAGAGTGTGTATCCCAAAACCGGTCCGCTGAAATGAGCAAAACCGGGCCGCGTATACTCACTTATTGGTGCGTTTGCTCTAAGAACAATTTTTTTAAAACTGTCACTAATCTCCCTGACATGGCTAAATTAATACGAGAAAATCGTAATAAATTTTATATTTGCTTGAAGCAAATTCATAGCTTCTAAATTCTTGATTTTGTTTTGAATTTTGATGAAATGACAAAATGGAAAAAGTCACATAGGAGGGTGAATATGGTATAACACTGAAATACTTGAAATATTTGTTTTTCTGTCGTCATACATTTTTAAAAACGAACACACACACATATAGGATCTCAGTGAAACTTCATGTTTCTTTGAAGAGATCTAAATTCTACTTAAGACTAAGCGTACATCTTTCAAGGATATAATGGCTAGCATTTTACTAATGCTAACACCACCAACCCACAGAAAGAGTACTATGTTTGCCGTGACCAAGACTTGATCTCATGACCTCTGGCTTAGAAGATTTGAACGCTATCCTCTAGGCCACGGTCGGCGGCTACAAATTTATTGCCTTCAATATGCAGTTTCTTTATTATTTGCTCAAATTAAGAAGGAAACAGTAAAAAAAAACATTAAACTATAAACGTACGTGTGATTTTAAATTTTCTTTTTTATTAGAAATTTCTACCATGTTTAATGGATTAACAGATCTTGGTCGTTCTAAGAAGTGAAAAATACCTTTGGCCTTCAAGTGCTAAATTGCCTCTATTGTAAGAAATTTAAATTTTAGGCAAATTATCCATCGGAGTGATCAGTTTTTCTGTAGGCGTTTAAGAAACGTATGACTTCAATTGACCGTCTAACTATCTAATCTTTCTTTTTGTATTTTAGTCACCAATATTTCACTAAACAAATTCAATCGTTATAAACAACAAGTGTTGATGCCGCATTAAATTCATTTTTGATGATGTTTTGAGCAGCGAAAAGATTCCCATAAGGATTTTTTTGTATTTCAAAATATTTTTTAAATCGATTGAAAATTATCAATTGAGGAAAAATGATTCTAAAACAACTTTACTTTAAAAATAAAATGCTAATACATATCTGAAATTTAAATATAAATTTGAATTTAAAATTCTGTTTTTTTTCTTTTGTTTACAGCTGGTTCATTGAGAATTTGTAAACTTTATAAGGTCATATAAGATGTCTAATGCTAACCTCATTTTAAAATCTAAAGCAGTGCTATTTTCACTTGCGTGTACAAGAAATTCATGACTTATTGCAAAATAAGAATTCGGGTGAAGGTTCTCTTTCGCGTGTTTTTTTCATTCTTAATTTTCCACCATTCAAATATGAATTATAAACTTAAAATAATAACCTATATAATGAAATTAAAAAAAAAACTAAATTCAAGATCTGATTTTATTTAATTCTGTTTGAAATGCATCACATCAAACATTCATATTATGGATGACCATGGAAAAATACAAGTACAGCCAAACAGAAATCGAATATGAAATATTGATAGTAAGAGTTTAAATTTTAAAAAATATTCTCAAGAGATTTCAGCAACAATAAATCGAAAAAATAGATTACTTAATATGAAGGAATTGGTGTTGGCGATAGAGATTCAAATTCATCTCCAGTACCTAAAATCTGGATTCAAAACTATAACACAAAGAAAAAAAATTACATTTTCCGAGCTGCAAAGAATTTGGAAACTGATTTTGACTTATTTAATAGCACTAAATGCAAATTTGTATTTTTTTATCAGTTCTTGTTTCCGGTATAAATTTTGAAAATACATGGCTTATTTAAACAATTTGTGCACTTTTAAGCGAAAGTGTAAATTATCAAAAAGATTTAGAAAAAAAGTATTGGCTTGATGATCAATTTTCATGAAGACTGTGTGTGAGTAATTTACCATGAGAAAAAATTATAGAATTAAATATGTTTCCTCATTTTGTAAAATACGAAGATTATCTAGACGAAACTTGTATTGTTTTTTTTTTTGCGGGAATTTGTCACTTTTTGGCAGAACTTCTTATCTGTATCGTTGAATGAATAGAGGATAATGAAAAGATTTTTTTTTGTTTTGTTCATGTAGGTTAGTTACTTCATCAATTATTATCATTGATCGATTTCACTCTAAACTGCTTAGTTTTAAAATTACTAAATGCCAGAAAATAAGAAGGGAGAGAAAAAATCTGATAAAAAAATCGAGTTTGGGACGCAAAAATCTTTCAAATTCAGTTTGCCTCGGTTTTAATTTTTCCCCTTTGAATTAAAACTATCCCCTTATCATTTCACTATTTTTTCGGCAACAAGGCAATCTATCATACTAAACAGTCAGAAGATCTTTTAGTGATTTTTAACCAACATTCCTAGATTTAAAGATCTACAGCAATTATTTCACCGATACTGCTTTCAGCTCATCTACACAATAATATTGAAGTTTTCAGTTAAAATTTAGCTTAAGGTTTGATATTCTGAATTTGAAAGCTTGGCTATTTCAATTGTAAATAATTGAGACTCTTCTCACTAAAGAAAAGTATTAACTTTCAGAATAACCCCTTCATCTCCTTTTTTTTTTATTATAATTCAAAATTATTAAAAAAATTAATAATAATGTGTAGATACCTATGTACATGAACAATGAAAAGACTTATTACTTTTTTTTATAATTTATTTGTTGTAGTACGATTAAAATTGAAAATTTTGAATGATAAATTTGAATTCAAGAGCAAATGAAATCAAATTAGGTTCCAGAAGCTTCATATTCAGAAACTGATTTCGATAATCGGATATCCTACATTTAAAGTGTTGATTTTATATATTGTGTTTCCAAATTTGAAAATAATAATACTGAATTTCCAAATCACGATTCAGTAAAATACCTCAATGAAGAATTCAATTCTCGTTAGTTATGTTTGTCAATTAGTGCCGGATAACGTGCCGCTATTAAGCCTACCCCCATTCTGATACCTGAAGATAGCTTGAAATTTCATCTCTCAGCAATGTGCGTATTATAAAAAAATATCAATATGTTTTCGCAGAAGATATTATAGATTCGCTGGTTGTTTAAAAAAGGATGGAAGGATATTTAAATGAGTATAAAGAGAAATTTTGATAAAGTTTTCACTATTCATCTCTTGTTTCATCCTTTTTTAAATACATGTTCTTCAGTGAAATTCATGGGGGAAGGAGGAGCAGTGTGCAGCTTATGTTGTAGACTCATTTGAAACTGACCATTCCCCCCCTCCCTCACAACCCCTCCCCCTTATGTCGATCACTCAAATGATCGTTTTTTCACCAGATATTAACGTTTGTTTATATTGACTGATTTTTTTAAATTGTAAAATCACCCCCCCCCCAAGAGCCAACTCTAGGACCGCCCCTGCTTTTGATTCACTTTAGTCGTTCATCAAAATTTGATTATAGAGATGAACATTTTGATTCACATTTTTGGACCCTTATGAGGGGGTCTAACCCCCAAACCCCCTCCCCCTTCCTACAGCCATGATGTAATCTAATGTTATGTTATGTTATGTTGGTATGTTTATTTTTCTGATTCTCAAAAATTATTTCCTTTTTTCAGTTGGATGTTTTATGAAAACCCAACAATCTTGTTTTTGGTTCACGTTTCCGTCCTCGAAATTATGCATTCAAATAAAGAAAAATATGAATCTGTCCCATCTTTAATGAATCAAATTTGCGGAAACTTTTCAAACGGTACCGTTCAAAATTGAGTTAGAACAAATTAAAGCGAAACTGTATAGGCCAAAGTTGGCCCTTCAACTCGGACAGGGATTTTCCTACTGCTGCAGTAGTTCAGTTGTACGGTTTTATAGTTCCAAGTTAGTGTTGATTGGAGCCTGAGCCGGAGCCAGCAGCATCAGCAAACGGTCGTTGAAAATTAACAAACTGACCAAAAGTTTGACTACCTTCCGGTTTGGGTGGTGCTGCAGGGTTCCGGAAATCGCAATTAAACTTGCAGAAACTGAGCGTACTTCAGGAAACATTCAAGAGGCTGCCGTAGTGAGTTTCACTTGAACGCGCCCGGAAGTGTTTGGACGAGAGAAATCAGGTCAATGATTAAAATTTGATCTTTATCGGACTAGTTGGACGGGATGGTGTTTGCATTTCTGAACCTCTATTGCTTTTTTGGTGTAAGTTTTAATTCCACCTGAATGGCTGTCGAACCGAAACCGAAACATAATGGTTTGGATTTCAAATTTTTTTTTTATTAGGTGCCGAACTAATCAGCACAATAGCTCTCAGGCGATATTAAACGATTAAACTTTTCAGCAACTAGCCATATTTGCACTCCATCGCCCTCGCAGCCGATGAAAAACGATCTTCCAGTCCGGTTATTTCTTTTGAGTTCTGGGGAAAACTTTTCTCCTACGTTGCATTATGTGGTAGGTCTTAGTCCCACTTGCAAGGAACCCACATCATCCCATCATCCGAGAATCCCTAGCGGAGATGCTAACTAGTACTTAGCTAGCCGAACGCAGCAATTCTCCTCCATCTCAAAAGTTTACTTCCCTATCCTAACCTCAAAGAGACCGATGCTCTACTTCAGGGCTAGCAACTTTGCGGGTCCGTCTCCATCTGTCCGACAGCAAATGCATTGTCTTCTGCCATGCAATGTTAGAACCATTACCGGCCCACTTTTGGCCCTGCGGCGGTTTCTGACCAAAATAGGCACTGTCGATTTTCACAAATTTCTTTTAAAAATCTCACTTTTTTATCTCCTAAATATAAACTCAAATTTCTCAAAAAAAGTTAAAAAAATATATTACAAGACAAATTACGAAGAATTTTGTCGCATTTTTGAAGTGGTGTCGACTTGCATCTCTAAAATTAAGAACCCTCCATACTGCAACCAAGAGTTTTCACGCCGCAGAGAAACTTTTCTCCGGGCTTCTTCCGACAGCTGGGCCAGTTAAAAGGCAACAGAGCAGGTCCGAACAATAGAAGATTTGTGAAATGGCAACGGAATCAAACATAGACTCACACAAATCCACTCACTAAAACATACACACACACACTAGCACCGAGACCCTATCGGAAGCTGGCGAAAACCGCAATTCTTCCAGACGATCGAGTTGATTTAGGGTTTGATTTTAACTTTGCGTGCGGTTCGGTTCGGTTGCTGCCACCAGAGAGCTGTCGGAAATTCATTCCGGTTTTCCCTGTTCGAGAATCGTTTCTAGTTCGTTACCGGATGATGCCTACGCTAAGCAGTTGCAGTGCCATCCGTTCCGAGTTCTTTGAGCCCTGCAGGCTGAGCGCAGGCGGAACCGGAACAGTTCAGTTGAAAAGGGGAACTCTTCAAGGGAGTTGTTTTTTTATTGATGGACTCGGAAAAAATGTGCTTCAATTGTGCAAACTTGGAAATTATACTCGTGTTTTAATGACCTATTTCCGGATCAGGACACAAGATCCCTGAAAGAAATAAAACTCTTTTTATCGTAACCCTCTACTGCATACGAGCCCATATATGACATGACATGACATTTTTGTCATTTTTATGAGTATTTTTTGAAATCCATAATTTTTGTAAATTTTGTGTTTTTTTTTTTTATTATAATGGTGTATCTTAAAATTTTCAATTAGGTTTTTTTTTTAATATTTTTATCACTTTAGTTGTGCTTTTATTGTAATATTTGAGTTTATTCCACTTTGTTTCTATTTATGCCATTTTCCTTTGTGTCATTTTCGTATTTTTAGTATTTTTTGTAATTTTTGTCATTTCTTCATTCTAGTAATTTTTTAAATTTCAAAGCATTTTTTAAATATTTGTCTTCTTGTCGTTTTTTTGATTTTTAATTTTTGTCGTTTTTATCAATCTTTTGTCATTTTTCAAATTTCCTTTTTTTTTGTTATTTTTGAAGCATTTTTGTCATTTTGATCATTTTTGTCATTTAATTGTATTTTATTTATTTCTATTTTGTAATTTTTTTAATTTTTTTTTGTTATTTCTGAGGCATTTTTGTCAGTTTTGTTTTAAGTCAAATTTCGTAATCTTTGTAATTTTGGACGTTTTTGTCATTTTTGTCATTTATTTGTAACATTAGTCATTCTTTTATCATTGTTTTGTTATTTTTGAGGCAATTTGTCATTTTTGTCATTGTTGTCATTTGTGTCTCTTTGTCATTTTTGATATTTTTGTCATTTTGTGAATTTTGTCTGTTTTGTAAATTTGCCAATTTTGTCATTTTTGCCAATTTTGCCACTTTTGTCATTTTGTGAATTTTGTCGATTTTGTCATTTTCGTCAATGTGTCATTTTTAGTCATTTTTATCATTTTTGTCATTTTTTTTCATTTTTTTTCATTTTTGACATTTGGGGATTTTTTTTTATTATCTGACGGGTTTGCGCCGGGGGTCTTCAGATTTTCCCCAAAATTGAAAATTTGGTTCATTTTTGCGACTTAAAAACACATGTATTTTTTCAGATTTCTAACATTTTTATTTTTTGAGTTAGCTTCGGTTAGATTTTTTTGAAAATAAAAAAACACCATTTTCCAAAGCTACATAACTCTGTTGTTTCTCAACGGAAATTATAAAATAGCACATCAAAATGCATTGAAATTTTACCAGCTTTCCAAATAGAATAGTTGAAAAAAATTAAATAATGACCTTCAACATGAAAAGTTGTAAATAAACTTTAAATGGCGTCTAAAAGTACCGTCTGCACCACCGAATATTTTGCAAAAAATACCATTGTATAGCTCGATTCATGATGCAACTTTCATCTGAAGACACCAAAGTGGGCCATTAACACCTTGAAGAGTTATGAAAGAAATAATGACAATAAATCTCTTTTTATGCATGGAAAACAAACAATGGTCGAACAACTGCACTTACATATGGAGATAGCAAGGATTTCTAACAACATGGAAACAAAAGAACTTATCAAAGTTGGTAAAAAACACCATTTTTTCGTCCTTTTCAGACTGTCCCTACTCGCATAACATTCCGATATGAATTTTCGTCATTTTAGGTCAACAAAAGGCTCCAACATAAAAGACTAAAAAAAGAGGTTTTGTTCTAGAAATTTCGAAAAAAAATATCAATTCGTGGCTGTCCTATATACCTGAATAACAGTTCCATATGTGAAATACCACGGATTTGATTACTTTTCAATGTTTCTTTCGGCGAAATAGTCTTTTGTTTATTGCTTTGAATCATTTAAACATTTTATTTAACTCACTTGATGTCGAATGATGCACACTAGTTTTCGAAGGCAGGTCTGACTTTCTTAGGAATGACTTCCTGAGCGAAAAACTATCGGATGCAATCAAAAATCGTAAAAAGATTCAACTTACAATGTGGAATTCATGATTTTTTTTTTGCAAAAGTATGTTTCTTTTTCAGACAAATGCATTTAGAAGTTAAAAAATGATCAAATTTAAGTCTTAGAAAGTAGCTTGGTGAGAAAAATATATTTTGTATGGGACTGTTATGCTAGTAGATTCGAAAAAGGTTTCAAATATGGTCGATTAACAGTCCCATAATGAATAAAAATGGTGCTCTCGACCTTACCAATAACCCAATTTCGAAAATTTCAGGCCTAACGATTTATTATGACAACCTAGAAACGATTTTCGTTTATGCTGAAAGTGGTGGTCACAATTTTAAAATATATTCCAAAACAGAAAAAGCTGATTGTCTCGCTTGCTTATTTTTGTATATGGGACTGTTATGACAGAAGGGGCGGTAGATTGTTGCAACTTAACTGACTTCATGTTATATCGAAAAATCTAATAACGTATTCGTTTATAACCAGTTTTGCACCAGGTCACAACAAGTTATGCACATTTTACTGTCATTTTTAGAAGTTTATGCGCTAAGTTTTGCATCCGTAATTTCCCAGATTTGATTTGAAATGGACGGTGGAACACTGAAGATTCGTGTGTGAGCGATCGAGGTAGCAAAACACTGACGACGAATTATGTTCGTTCTAGTATGGTAAACCTCAAAACTGGGCGAATGTAGAAAACGAAAAGGGTAAAAGTATCATATTTTCATCATTTTACAGCCTGGGCTGGCCATACTGAGCTCTTTGATTATTTCTACAACATTTGTGCTCTTTCTCATACTTTTTTGATCAATGGGAAAGGATTTTGGTGTCCAGTGCTTAGCTCACGATATAAAAACTATGTAAAGCACGTCTATATTTCATTTTTTAATCACATTTTTGTGATCCCAAACACAGGTACTGAACCTTCTACTATTGGCATTGATTATGCTTCACAATGATCTTTAATCGAAAAATTAATAAGTTATATAGTATTTGACCAGGTTGTAAAAGCAACATTCCCATTATTAGTTATATCACTTAAACAATGCGATACTCTGAATTTTGGTTAAAATTTAAAGTCAGGTTTGCTGCAATCACTCTACAAAGCACGAAAAAGTAGTGTTTTTTACCTGCTTTGGTAAGTTCTTTTGTTTCCATTTTGTTAGAAGTGCTTGCTATCTCCATATGTGAGTGCAGTTGTTCCGCCATTGTTTGTTTTCGATGCAAAAAAAGAGATTTATTGTCATTATTTCTTTCATAACTCTTCAAGGTGTTAATGGCCCACTTTGGTGTCTTCAGATGAAAGTTGCATCATGAATCGAGCTATACAATGGTATTTTTTGCAAAATATTCGGTGGTGCAGACGGTACTTTTAGACGCCATTTAAAGTTTATTTACAACTTTTCATGTTGAAGGTCATTATTTAATTTTTTTCAACTATTCTATTTGGAAAGCTGGTAAAATTTCAATGCATTTTGATGTGCTATTTTATAATTTCCGTTGAGAAACAACAGAGTTATGTAGCTTTGAAAAATGGTTATTTTTTATTTACAAAAAAATCTAACCGAAGCTAACTCAAAAAATAAAAATGTTAGAAATCTGAAAAAATGCAGGTGTTTTTAAGTCGCAAAAATGAACCAAATTTTCAATTTTAGGGAAAATCTGAAGACCCCCGGCGCAAATTGTCAGATAATAAAAAAAAATCCCCATTTACGTCTTTTTTTAAATTTAGACATTTTTGTTATCGTTGTCATTTTTTCCATTTTTGTCATTTTTGTGGCACAAAAATGACAAAAAGACAGTTTTGTCATTTTTGTGCCATTTTTGTATTTTTTGTCATTTTTGTCATTTTTGTCATGTTTGTCATTTTTGTCATTTTTGCTATTTCTGCCATTTTTGTCATTTTCGTTATTTTTGTCATTTTTGTCATTTTTATAGTTTTTGTGTTATTTTTGTCATTCTGGTCATTTTTGTCCATTTTGTCATTTTTGTCCATTTTGTCATTTTTGTCATTTTTCCATTTTTGTCATTTTTGTAATTTTTGTCATTTTTATATTTAATGTCATTTTTACCATTTTTGCTTCTTTTGTCATTTTTGTAATTTTTGTAATTTTTGTCATTTTTGTCTGATTTATCTGATTTGTCATTTTTGTCTTATTTGTCATTCAGATCACTTTTTCCAAATTTTTTTTTGTCTGTTTTGGCAGTGTTGTTTTTGGAAAAAAATTCTTGTTTTTTTTATATTTACGTCTTTTTGGTATTTTTATATATTTTAATTTATTTTTTAAATACTTGTTTTTTTTTCTCAGTTTCGGATTTAAAATTTTGATATTCTCGAAATTTTTAATGTTTTTTGTCAGTTATCTTTTCTTTTTTTTGTCATATGCTTATTTTGGAAACCAAATAAATTTCCTCATATGCTTAGCTTTTGCACTTCTGTAATTAAATAGATTTGATCTAATGAATTGAATTAGATATGTGATGGTAATTTAGAAAGTAAAGATAATGATATTTGAATTCTTAAATAGTTTTTTCTGGATTGAAGATAATATTTATAGCCTAGTTTATCTTTGGATTCAAATCTCTCCGCCAGATGACATGTTGCGCAAGATTCGTTTGAGCCGAGGAATACCATCACAGACAGAAGCACATATCATCAGAGGCATCGCCCCAACCCCCCCCCCCCTCCCTCTCCCATTCGAAACAGAAGATCCATGTCACATGATACCAGCAACTGTGTGATTTGCCTTCCTGAAAGCACAAAACGCGTAGGAGTGTACTTTGAAACTGAAATAATAGCTAATACGGCAGCCAAGAAGTTGTTCATTTTCAAGTTGCTGCAGCTGAAGTGACAGCCGGTATGTCATTTGCTACTTTCGAAAGTGATGAGCAAGATGCATTGCTGAGCTCATTTAGTGCACTTTCATCTGTTGAGAAACAATTGAAGCATGATGAAGGCAGGGTTCTATCAAGTCAGTTGAGCATCATTCAGATTTCAACAGCTTGATTGTCACAAATCCAATAAAACATGCATGTCTTTTCTGTTTCGTCCCACGCACAAAAAAATGAGTTTGGAGAAACAAAAATTTGACCACCCACATAGCCTGGACACGACTGGCGAATATTTACAGTCGGCGTTTTTCCGTCCGTTTACAGAGAAACCGAAGCTGGGAGACATTAAAATGTAAATTTTTATCCACATATTAGTTGTTTTTTTGGCAGCGGCGACATATGCTGTTCTGAATTTTCCCTGCTGTTTTATGTATTGGTGGGCGATTGCCATTTTTGTCCCGTAAATATTGTCAATTTGACCTTTTGCGATTGGTTGACCTGTTGTCCTGTTTTTATGACGTCCGAGCGTTATCAACAATTGGGAGAAGTGAATGCATGCGTTAAACATTCCATAGAATACATATTTCCTTTTTCGGTTTCGAAAAGATTTTGAAAACTATACTTAAATTTTACTACTTTATTTTTTCAAACTTCTCAAAATAAAAAAAAAGTACTCTTTAATTTTTTAATTTTACCCTTATCCGCTCTAGAACACACAAAAAACTGCTTAGTTTGTTGACTTATATAACTTTGGCAAAACTTTTTAATGAAATTATTAAAAGCTCTAGCAAGCAAAAGGTGTCATTTTCAAATACTTTTCAATAGATTCAGATTATTTTACTATGAAATTGTTAAAATTTTTTCCTGAAAAAGCTGGCTCCTATGTAAGCTAAAAATAACATACAAATTTACATACTAAATTTGAAACACGTTGAGCTTATTCACTAATCAACCGAATCATCTCAAATTTTACACCCATGCTTCGTGAGCAAAAAGACATAAAAAACATATGAGAGCAAAAGTCAATTTTGCAGTGGTCTAATGATCATATTAATCGCAGCGCACTGAATTGGACTGCGCACTCATGGCTGCGACATTTGTGTGAACTTGCACATTCGTGCGACCTTTTAAATCAGTGTAAAATCTGTCAGAGTTCTACACGCTAACCTCTTTTCAGTCAACTTTTGTACGGATAACTGCGACTGCAAAACATTGCACGAAATCCAATTTTCAATGAAAGAGATAATACATTCTTCTCTTGTGCCCTTAATAACCTTCCTGTCAAAACTCGTATCATTTTAATTTTTTCACGCAACGTAATTTATGGATACCATTATTTTATTTACATAGTATTCCGTCTCACGACATAACTTGACGAACATAATTCCTAAAATTCACTCGGTCCATGGCAACCGTTCTCCAATTTCTCGGGCACGCCACGTTCGCCAGATCACGATCCACTTGGTCTAACCACCTTGCTCGTTGCGCCCCCGCTCGTCTTGTTCCTACCGGATTCGTAGCGAACACCTGTTTTGCAGGACAGTCTTCCGGCATTCTCGCAACATATCCCGCCCAGCGTATCCGGCCAGCCTTTACCACCTTCTGGATACTGGGTTCGCCGTAGAGTCGCGCGAGCTCGTGGTTCGTCCTTCACCTCCACACTCCGTTCTCCTGTACGCCGCCAAAGATGGTTCTTAACACTCGTCGCTCGAATACTCCGAGTGTACGCAGGTCCTCCTCGAGCAATATCCATGTCTCGTGCCCGTAGAGAACAACCGGTCTAATAAGCGTCATATACAGGTTACACTTCGTGCGAGGGCTAAGTCTTCTCGACCGCAGTTGCTTGTGGAGTCCATAGTAGGCACGACTTCCGCTGATAATTCGCCTCCGGATCTCACGGCTGGTGTTATTGTCTGCGGTCACCATTGAGCCGAGATAGACAAAGTCTTCGACTATCTCCAGCTCGTCGCCGTCGATCGTGACCTTGTTATTACTGGACAAGCGGGTTCGGTCGGTCTCGGATCCGCAGGCCAGCATGTATTTCGTCTTGGACGTATTAATCATCAACCCAATCCTTCCTGCTTCGCGTTTCAGTTTGCGGTAGATCTCCTCCACCGCCGCAGACGATCTGCCGACTATATCAATGTCATCAGCAAAGCAGATAAATTGACTGGATCTGTTGAAAACCGTGCCCCGCATTTCGCCCACCGCTCGTCGAATAACACCTTCTAGCGCCACGTTGAACATCATGCAGGATAGACCATCACCTTGTCGAAGCCCCCTGCGCGATTTGAATGAACTCGACAACTCACCCGAGATCCGCACACAGCACTGCGTTCTATCCATCATCGCCTTGATCAGTCTGATCAGCTTCCCGGAAAAGCCGTTCTCGTCCATAATTTTCCATAGCTCGTTACGGTCGATCGTGTCGTATGCGGCTTTGAAGTCGATGAATAGATGGTGCGTAGGGACTTGGTGTTCCCGGCATTTTTGGAGGATTTGCCGTAATGTGAATATCTGGTCCGTCGTTGACCGTCCCTCCATGAAGCCAGCCTGATGACTTCCCACGAATCTGTTTGCTTGTGGCGTTAGGCGGCGAAGTAGGATTCGGGACAACACTTTGTAGGCGGCATTGAGGACAGTGATCGCTTGGTAGTTCTCACAGTCCAATTTGTCGCCCTTCTTGTAGATGGGGCATATTACCCCCTCCTTCCACTCCTCCGGTAGCTGTTCTATGTCCCAGATCCGCACTATCTACCGGTGTAGACAATCGGCCAACTTGTCCGGGCCCATTTTGATGAGTTCAGCTGCGATGCCATCCTTCCCAGCCGACTTGTTTCTATTCAGCTGGCGAATGGTTTCCTTAACTTCACTCATCGTTGGGAGTGGCTCCTCTACGTCGTTGGCTACGCCGGCGATGTACCTTCCCCCACCGTCTTGATCTCCTGCATGTGCGCCGTTCAGGTGTTCATCGAAGTGCTGCTTCCACCTTTTGATCACCTCACGATTGTCCGTCAGGATACCCCCGCCGTCCTTATCCCGGCACATTTCGGCTTGCGGCACGAAGCCTTTGCGGGATGCGTTGATTTTCTGATAGAACTTTCGTGTTTCTTGGGAACGATGCAGCTGCTCCAGCTCCTCGAGCTCCTCCTCCTCCAGGCGGCGCTTTTTCTCCTGGAAAATTCGGACTCGCTGCCTCTTCCGCTGTCGGTGATTTTCCACATTTCGACGGGTGCCTCTTCGCACCACTGCCGCCCGCGCGGCATTCTCTTCGTCCATCAGCCTCCTACACTCCTCGTCGAACCAGTCGTTCCGTCGAGTTCGCTCCACATAACCGATGACGTTCTCCGCAGCACTGTTGATGGCTGTTTTGATGGTATCCCAACAGTCCTCGAGAGGGGCTTCGTCAAGCTCGCCCTCTGCCGGCAGCGCTGCTTCGACCGATTGCGCGTAGTCTGCCGCGACCTCTGGTTGCTTCAGTCGCGCGATATTTAACCGAGGCGGGCGCCGGTTTCGCGTGTTGTTCACTACGGAGAGTTTTGGGCGCATCTTCACCATCATCAGATAATGGTCCGACTCGATGTTGGCGCCCCAACAGGATCTGACGTCGGTGATGTCCGAGAAATGCCGGCTGTCGATCAAAACGTGGTCGATCTGTGATTGAGTTTGGTACGGTGATCTCCAGGTGTACTTGTGTGGGAGGCGGTGCTGGAAAAAGGTACTACGTACGGCCATTCGTTTGGAGGGGACGAAGTCGATAAGTCTGAGGCCGTTTTCGTTAGTCAGCTGGTGCGCACTGAACCTTCCAATTGTCGGTTTGAATTCCTCCTCCTGGCCGACCTGAGCATTGAAATCCCCGATGACGATCTTGATATCATGTTTTGGGCAACGGTCGTATTCACGCTCCAGCTGCGCGTAAAATTCGTCTTTGTCGTCACCGGTACTTCCGAGGTGAGGGCTGTGCATGTTGATGATGCTGATGTTGAAGAACCGGCCCTTGATTCTCAACCGGCACATTCGTGAGTTGATCGGCCACCACCCGATCACGCGCTTTTGCATCTTTCCCATCACTATAAAAGCTGTTCCAAGCTCGTGTGTGTTACCGCAGCTCTGGTAGATGGCACGACCATCTGGGTACGTTCGTACCGTGGAGCCCTTCCAGCATACCTCCTGCAGCGCTACGATGTCGAATTTGCGGCTCTTCAATTCGTTGGAGAGCACGTGGGTATTGCCCACAAAATTAAGAGATCGGCAGTTCCATGTTCCAAGTTTCCAATCGCTAGTCCCTTTTCGTCGCGTGGGTCTTTGCCGATTTCCATCCGAAATTTGTTGTTCGTTGTTATCGTAATCAATCAAAGTTTAAGTGTGAACTGAAATTTGTATCGTGAAATGTGAAGAATGATTTAAGAAACACGTGGTTTGATCCGCTGTGAAATCAAAAAAAAAAAGTTTGACAATATAAACGAAGAGAAAATGTTGTTCGATTTATTGTAAAAAGTAAGCATTTCAGGTTCCAAAATTTATATTTATATTACTTTTAACTGGGATTTGTTTTCGATTCGAGAAAAATTTGGAATTGAATCTACAGTTTTTCTAGACAAAAAAAAACATTCAGTTGCCTGGCCTGGATACGTGCTTCGAAAAATAAGAATGCGTACTCTAGGGCCCCCCTAGTGTTCTTTAAGTGTAAAATGTTTAAGCTCTAATTTAAGGGAGGTCTCCATACTATTTTATTTAATTTTTAATTATAATACAGATTTGAAATTTTAATTTCCAATTCTGGTTTCTATAACTAAAAGCAGTGTGATTTTAACTAAGTTATTTTTTCTTCCTGAGTCGAGGGGCCCGGGCAATTGCCCCTATTGCCTCCCCCTTAATCTGGCCTTGAGAGTCACCCCCAGTCAGCTAGGCAAAATGATATGAGTATGAGAGCCCCTTTTTCCCTATTTATGCCCCACTGCATTGGTGGGTTCCCTAATAAGCATAGAACAATTTCTCCATTCCAAAAATCCTTCCCTACTAAAGTTGATTTCTTTCGAATAATTTTTTTAAAATAATTCTATAGATATGCAACAAAAATGTTGGAGGGTTCCGTCTTCTTTTCCTATCTCACTCAATTGAAGAAGGGAAGGGTTGTAAATAATTGTAGGAGCATGACTCTTATTAAAATACAATCCCATACCAAGTTCGGTGCCTTTCGACTGATTAAATCATGACATCTTGTAAAACTGTAGTGCCCCTCTCTTCTCTTCCTATTTGTTTACTGGGGTCAGAGATGGGTCTCAAACAACCATAGGGTCTTTTTCAGTATCCAAATATCCTCCCATGCCAAATCTAGTTCTATTTGCTTGATTATTTAACCAGTCATGGAAAAAAAAAATGTATGGAAGCCCTCTTTCCTTTTATGTTTCTCTTAGGAAAGGTGTAAAAAGCCTCAAACCATCTTGGGAACCTTTCGTTCACCGAAATACCTGCATGTTTGATTTGGCTTGCTTGTTTGGGACCCCTACCCCCTTCTTATCCTCCCAATGCAAATCGGGAGGAGTTTCAAACAATCATTTTCCCATATACAAATAGCCTCCTTAAATTGTATAGAAGCCTCCTTACCCCTTCAATCTTTTCATTGGGAGGAAGGAGGGGTCTAAAATAATCATTGAATCATTTCTCGTATCCGAATACCCTCACATGCCAAATCTGGTTCCATTGGCCTGACGAATTCTCGAGCTATGTTAAAAATTGTAAGAGAGCCCTCCTCCCCCATCCTATTTTTCTTCTGGAAAATGAGGGGTACTAAACATTCATAGAAATATTTCTTGTAGCCAAATCCCCTCCCATGCCGAGGAGTATTGAAAATTTATTAGAAAAATTAAATAAGTTAGTATGTAGTTAATTTATTGTGACTTCATACTTTTGGAAATCTTTTACTTTGCACCGTTAGTTGTTCATCAAAAGCAAAAAAAAAATCACCAAGAATTCGAATGAGGATTCATTTGCAAATTTTGTGGCGATCTTAAAAAATCAACATGGTCGTACATCGGTGATACGATGACTAAAAGGCTTGAGGAAGCTGTAACAAATTTATATGCAAATTGGAAAGGATTTCTAGATTCATAACTTTACTGAGTAATTTAACATAATCATAAATACATACCTACATCAGTGAAATACAAAACAGAAGACAATAATTGAAAACCAAGAAGAAAAGCTGATGGATACGAATAAACGAAATTAGTTCCCGTGTTTATTTGATATTTATTTGTTGGTAGCATAGGCGCTAAGATATTTCTTTGCCTCTTGATGGTGGACCTTGCCATTTTTTCCTTCAATGGATGGAAATGAGGTTTTACAACATAAAAATCGTAAATTATTGAGGAAACATTTTCATAGGGGGCAGTAGTGGAGGACCTTTGAAATTTCTAACTCGATTATTTAGGTCCAACAAGTTCCAAGTTGTTGAAATCTTACAATGAGCATAAAATTCACGCTCATAAAATATATTATATAATATTATACGTAGAACAAGAATGTACCGTAAACTGGGGGAACATTCATCACTTTTATAATTGATTTTCAAATATTTTGGAAGGCGTTGCTTTTTTATAACATCTAAAAGGTTTTGAAATTCTTCCTGAGGTAAGGAGTATAAAGCATGATCATTGATAGCAGAAACGACATTAGTGGCTATACCTAAATGTTTGTTACAAAACCAGATTACATGTTTCGGAGAAACTTTGATCACTATGGTTGTAACGTATCTCAACATCTTCAAATTTATTGGTTTGATGCCGATCAGCACAGAAGGCTTTAAATATTAATAACAGCAATTTTTTGTTTGGACTCAATTGTTTTTTTTTAACGTTTTTTTTCTTTCAAAAACAAATATACTCAAAAGATGGACAATGTTGCTGCAAAAAATATGAACATGTCTCAATATTTTTTGGCCTCAAAAACAAGTGAAATTTTACCTTCATGCACTTCTCTAGGTGCTCCCACTGTTCCTATGTTCCTTTTTTTTTATTCAAACTTAACTATGTGATAGGGTTTTTAGCCATTTGTTCTATACAGGATTTCTCATAGAAAATGTCCGTTTTTTTAAATGTCCAAAAACTATCTTTGAATGACCATTCAAATTCATATAAAATAACCCATTTGCTTCTAAAAGCTATCATTTTATCAGGAGAGGTGTGGGTTAGTGAGTCTTCGAAAAAAAAACAACAGATATTTCAAAACTTTAAAACTACTTTTTAAGTAATATAAAAAAAAATCTCCAACTACAAACCAAATTAACCTATTTGAAACTCAATTTATAAGCTTTCAAACGTAGAAAAAAGTTTTCAGATATTTTAACTTCAGACTTAGTTAATGATGATTATCCGCAAAAAATTCATGTTGATCAAAGTTACCCCGGTGATCAAAGTCCCTTCTTCTAAATTCATGATCAACCCATTCCAACGGTTGTGAAAAAAAAGATAAACCATTTAACTTGACACCAATCAAATTTATGAAACTTTATGGTTTAGGGACAAGGAAATAAGATTGAAAATTAGAATAAAATGGAACGAACTAACCAATTTGAAAACAGTAGGTAAAACGGCTTTAGGTGGCAAACATTTCTATGTTTGATCTCCATGGCTCGAACCAACTCAAATAAAGACATTTTTCACGAGATAATCCGTGTCTATTCTAACTTTATTTTATGTTTATGACACTAGAATTGCAACAAACACTGTGAACCATTGGAAGAATCGCACTTAAACACGAATCAACTGTTTCCGGTGCACAACTTCAACACAAATTCAATTCATTTCAATTTCACATAATCTGATTGTTTGAGAAATGATAATTCATGGATTTAAATTTAAAATTGACGATATTCACATTTAAAATTTAACATATCATTTAAGGGTAAGATTAGTTGTCATGATCAATTTTTGTCGTTAAATTCATTAACTTATTTTTCCATAAATTGTCAGAAAAAATATTTCCTTGATTATTTTTTTTTGTATATTTACTTTTTATTTTAATCGTTGTTTTGCCATTTCCAGCAGTGAAAAATGAAACGCAACTGATTATGCGTTCATAGGAAGATGCCCGTTTGTGATTTCATCGAAGCTCCACGTAAGATTCGGAAGATTATAGTCTCCAACAAGGATAATAACGATATATAAACATACATATATAGATTTATTTTCCTGCCATTTTGATGTCTTCTCAGACTAACTCTTAAAAAATTATCAATTCGCCCAAACTTCTAACCGTACTGCACATTTTTATCATTGTTAATTTTGCAAACTGTCGTACACATGTTTTGGGAATTTGTTTTGGGTTATAGGCTTCCGTCCCAATGCGGCGCCACCTTCAAGCCAAATTTTTATGAAAGCATAACCGAACAATTATTGCGAATATTTTTTTTCCACAATTACTCCCAAACGGTTCGGTTCGCTGCTAGACTGTGTTGCAGATATATCCGGTGGGCAGATTTTTTTGTCCTATCTCACTCAACCCTCCTCCTAGCTAGTCCCATTTATGTTAGCGATTTGCACAGAAAATCGTTTGCAGTTCACATTAGCGGCCAGCGCTGTTGCTGTGTTTGCCGAATGTTAGCGAGAGCCTGATTGTGTTTCCATGCCTGATGCCCGCCGGAAGTTCGGTCAATGCTAAAAGGAAAACTCCCATCACTGTGTGATGGATCAACCTATGTATCTGTATGATGTCAGTGTGTGTTTGTGATTCTGTATGTGTGCCTTCCAGCCATTGTCGGTGTATTTAGTCCGTCCGTTTTGTCCAGCAGTAGAGCCGCATTGAGCATTGCATATCGGGCAAACGGCAGACAAAACCAGACGACGACATACTTGTCGAAGCGTGAAACGGAATGGAAATTTGATTTGAATTTGTTGCGGAAACGCGAAACGGCAGCTGCTAAATAAATAATGCACAACAAAATGTTGGCTTTGTTCGGAGTCAGAGTCAACAGAAGAAAAAAGGAGTGGAAAAAAATAGAAGCGGAATTTATATATTTTGAAATATAGACTGGTACACATGCAGCTGTGCTCTATTCCGGTGGTTAACATGCATCAATTATGAATATTGGTTTCGATGTCAACAGTTTTTTGCTGTTGTGTTGGCTGACTGGCCGCGCGCTCACCGTACCGAGAGCTCCACTAATCTATTTGTTATTCATGGTGATATTGATGCTGTTTTGGTCTATTCAATTTATAAGTTAGTTGCTCAAGCAAGCTAGAGATTTATTCGGAGGTAAATACGATCAATTCTCTCGGTTTGTGTGCTTTTGGTTTGTTATTGATCTTTTTTTAAATTTCATTCATCCTGAACGGGTAAACCAAACCAATTCGATCAAAGGGATGAAACAATGTTGGGGTGACATATTGGTTGGTATCTACATGTAAGGTGATGGAAAATGACCTTTTTCAATAATTCACTCCCAACATTCGAGTTTTTTTCCAGGCTCAGCACCTCTGTTTGAAGTGCATTACTACTAGGTTTAATGGCCATGTCAATTTTAAACATCCAGATAAATAATATGAAAATCCTTGACTTTCTGGTTCAAATCCCTCCCAGCAAAAATTTTTGTAGGTATATTTCTCAACAACTTTGTTATACGTTTCATATACATTATAGAATGATCGTATGAAACTCGAAAAACAGCATTTACCTACCAAAGTGGAGGCATTATACATACATATTTTCAACTTCTGGCTAAAGTGATTAGAGTAGGTATTTGGTAGTATTAATTTGGACGATATTCGACACCATTTTCATACATATTGGAAGAATGTAAGAGAGCACAAGTTTTTTCTCTCAACGCATGCGGACCGTTGCCAGCGACAATATTTGCTGCTTCTGTCATTAGGCAATTCTTCCAAATACACCATCTGATTTTAAGCAATCTGGTTGCACTGATGATCGCAGAGAGAACAACAAAGCTGTTCTCTCAGTTGACCCAAGCGGGAGAAAAAAAGGAACGAAAGCGTCTTCAAAATCTGCAAAAATGGCAGATTTTTTTATCATATCCGATTTGAACTATTTAACCCGACTTCTAGTAACAATTTTTACGACCTTTTACTTGCGTTAGTTGGAATTACGATTCGCAGTACCTTTTTTAATGACTTGAGTTATCATTTTCAATGCAATTTTATGTTTGCTGTGCTTAGACTGACATTTGATCTATGTGGCATACACTCGATACTAGTTTTGAGGAACATCGAAACTTGTACAAATCAAAGAAAATACGTTGGCCTTTCTTTGGCGACCGGCAAAAACTGTTTGTTTTTGTTATGATTATAATCGTTTTACAACTGGTTCAACTGTATTCAATGTTTTCTCTAGGGCTCAAACCCTTGATCATCGGCTCAGTAGGCAAGTGCTCCAACTGAACTCCCAGCAAACATTTTTGAAGGTAGGTATAATTCTCAACAACTTTATTGTAAGTTTCATTACATTATAGAATGATCGTGTGAAACTCGAATTTTTTTTTTAACTTTTGGCTGAAGCGATGAGACTATACGAATAGGACACCTTATTCGTACATACTGAAAGAATACGAGAGAGCATAAGAGCATACTCACTACTTCTCTCATTGGACAGTTCTTAAAAAAAAACTATCTGATGAGAGAACAACAAGGCTTCCACATTCCACACATTTTTACTCTATCATTCTCTGAGCACTGGTTTCGCTCATTTTAACTCAAATTTACTCATTTTCCCACACAATTAGTCACAGTTTACCACAATTTCACAATTTCACAATTCACAATTTCACAATTCTATTTGCGTGATCATTGAGGTACCTTCTCTTTTTATCTCAATCCCCCGCATGAAGCCCACGCTGGACGAATTTTAGGGTGCATCATAAAGTTTCTAAGATATAAAAATTATTTTCTAACTGTGATAAGATAGAGCCGTACATTGTTCTACAATATTGTAAAACCTAATAATTCATGAAACTTTGTCGAAGACATTAAACATCTATCTCTTGAAATAAAAGTTTTTTTGGCCATTTGTTTGGCAATGGTTTTGTGAAAATGTACGGGATGATAAGGATGATGATGATGATAATTATGGGAGCCCCCTTCCCCTAGATGGGATGAACTCAAGACTTCACTTGAACAATTGTTTACTTGAAAAACCACCGTCAACATTGTTAAAGCCACACTAGATAAATTTCGGAAAGGGGACTGGGAAGTTGACGTAATTTGGCACATTTTCGCAGTTTTAGACCGCCAAAATTGTTAAAGCCACACCAGAAAAATTTTAAAAAGGAGACTGGAAAGTTGACGTAATTCGGCACATTTTCGCAGTTTTAGATGTTCAAAATACAGAATTCTGGACGAATTTTCAAAGGAAGTAGTATATCGACCTTTTTGTCAATTTGCGGTTTTTCATAGTTTCTAATACTAAAATTCAACTTTGCACTGGATTTTGAGTGTATAAGCGCTAGAATTTGCAATAAAATTATATTCACCAGAGCGAATCGATATGAAATTGCCAATAGAATTGGTATAAATTTTCTGGTGTATATAATTTTATTGCAAAATCCAGTGCAGAGTTGAATTTAAGTGTTCTGAAATCTGAAAAATCGCAAAATAACTAAAAGCTTGAAATCCATTCGATATGAAAATTCGTCATAAATTCTGTGCTTCGTATTTTGAAAATCTAAAACTGCGAAAATGTGCCAAATAACGTCAATTTTCCAGTCCTCTTTTCAAAATTTATCTGGTGTGGCTTTAAAAATTTTGACGGTTTATTGATTGAAAAAAAAAAAACAGTATTTACATTACTTTTTTACTTTTTTGTGGTCATGATCTCAAATTAAAAAAAAAACATATCCTTATGCGCAACGTGTAGCGTAACGTAAAACTTCAGCTTTGTTTGACAATAAGTGAAATTTTGTGACTGATCCACAATCTTTTTTCCGAAGTATGTTTTCGGATTTCATTCTTAGACTTAGAATAACGGAAAATTTAAGTGCTGTAACTAAGTATTGTCTTAGAAACATGTTTGAATTACATTACGAGGTTTCCAAAACTATAAATTTTTTTTAAAATCGATTTAGAGAGAGAGAGATATAGTGATTATATGTGAAGGTGGTTAAATTCACATTAAGGTCTGGTAAGAGAGTTTTTTTGTCTGGGCTTTCAAGGTGCGTCCATAAAAAAGTTATGAGGCAAAATATAATGAATAAATTGAGGATCCCCGAAGAAATTCTCTTATTTGAATGTACCTGAATGAAGATACAAGCCGTTAAACTTCCAATGTTATATTGACACCCAATAGCGGTAAAAGGTTAAATTAATGAGATAGAAAATGGCAAGATGGATGATTTGTAACGGGTATAACTTTTATCGTGTTTTATCAGTTTTGAAGCTTAAACATCACATTTGAATAGTTTCCTAAATTACTTCTGCCTTTTTTTTTGCTGGAATGCAGCTTTTCGATTCGAATATAAAAATAAATATTATTTTGTTTCAACAATTATATATATATTTTAGGAACGGGGGAAAAAATGCGAAAATGTATTAAACTCTTTTTCGTAAAAGCAAAAACTACTCCCAATCCTTAAAATTATTATTCATATCAGGTTTTTTTGAGCAGCATAGGGTAAATTTAATACATATTTGCTTTTTCGCATTGAAGCGAGAAACTTACTGATCCTAAAACGAAAAACGGAATCATTTGTAGATTATTTGATATTTTGAATTGTCACACTTTTTCACTTTTGTTTCAACTCACCTCTTTTTTTAAATGAGTTTATTTTTTTTTTAAATTTTAACCTCTGATTTAAAAAAAGAACTGGTACCTAATGTAAGAAAAAAAAAGTAATATAGGGCTAAGTGGAGTAAATATGAACAGCATTACTCAGTTTTTTTACCAACAGCACAAACAAGTAGCTCTTTAATGTTCAAATTCTGGAAAGCAATTAAAAATAAATGCCTCATTCCCTTCTTCATTTTTAGGTTTATTTTCATGTTTTTTAGTTGCAGGTCGTGGGTTTGTAAAATGTTTGTTCATAATTTCCCTCTTGTTTACGGTCTATGGGTACATCTAAAAAGTGCAGTAGAGTAGAGAGTTTTATAAATTTTTTGAAATTGTTGATCTGTGACTATACGAAAAGATGTCTCCCACTTGTGTAAAACTAATAATAACCCATAACTTCTCAACAGTAAATTTAAAAATTCAACAAATCTCACTTCAATGAAATTTGTTGAATTTTTAAATTTACTGTTGAGAAATTATGTGTTATTATTAGTTTTACACAAGTGAGAGGCATCTTTCCACATATATTCAAAGATCCACAATTTTAAAAAGCTTATGTAGTCATGTTTTAGGCTTAATTTCAAGATTTGAATGGTTATCATAATTTTAACTTTAAAAAGTAAACTTCAATCATCATCCAATGCTCAGAAAATACGTGTTCATAATCACCCCGTATCTTGAAGAATATATGAAAAATACTAGCTGATTCCGTACGAACTTCGTTTCGCTTTAAATCATTGGTACGTCAAAATGAGTTTAGAAAATGAATTCGAAACATTCTTTCGACAATTTTGGGGAAAAAATTCAACAGTGTTTAAATTTGCTACTATTACTATTACTTGAAATTCAAATTAAACGGTTGATTGGCTTTTTATTAAAATTTATGTGAGAGTGTTTTCTTCTCGATCGGTTGCAAAATCTAGACATTATGGCAGAAACATGTACTATTTCTTTATGTGCACGACTCTTTTGCTCGACCTTCACACTCAAATTGGTATCAATTAACTGCCTCCAACAAAATTATTGCACAAAACACTGAACTTTCAATGAAACCCTCTTTTTCTGTCCCATGGTCCGAAATTCGATAATTGAAACCAACTTTACGTTCCCCAAAACTCCCTTGTGCCATTTTTTCTTTTCAAATTATGTGTAAAATAACATCAGGAATTTGAAAACAGTGAACAGTGGATATAGACGCCCTTTTCGCCGACCCTTGACACGGAACATGCTACCTGGAGTCAATTGCTCATAGTTTATAACCCTCATCTGAACATTTTCATCTCAATCCGATGCATGATCACGACAATATCACGAAAACAGTGAGCAACTGACATGGACGGCCTTTTTTTGACCACGATTCAAAACTTGACACCTGAAATCAATTATCTTTTCTGTTAAACTCCCATGTGTCAATTTTCATTACAATTCTATGCTCAATCAAGAGAATATCGTAAAAACAGTGAACAGATAATAACCCCTTTTGCCGACCCCTGAGTCAAGATTTGAAACCTGGAAGCAAAAGAGCGTCCCTCAAAATTCCTGTGCAGAAATTTTCATCTCAATCCAATGTAGAATAACGTCAAAATCGCAAAAACATTAATCAGTGAATATGGACGACCCCTTTGGCCGACCCCTGACCCTAAATTTAATATCTGTAATCGATTGTTTGTCTCTCAAAACACTCATGTGCAAATTTTCATCACAATCCGGTGTTTAATAACGCCAATATCGCAAAAACATTAATCAGTGAATATGGACAACCCCTTTGGCCGACCCCTGACCCTAAATTTGATAACTGTAATCGATTGCTCGTCTTTCAAAACACTCATGTGCAAATTTTCATCACAATCTGGTGTATAATAACCCCAATATCGCAAAAACATTCATCAGTGGATATGGACGACCCCTTTGGCCGACCCCTGACCCTAAATTTGATAACTGCAATCGATTTCTCGTCTTTCAAAATACTCAAGTGCAAATTATCAACACGATCCGACAAAAAATAACGTCAATATCGTGAAAACCATATTTGTGTTGTATGGACGACCCCCTTCAGAAGGGGTCATCCAAAAATCTGAAAACATTTTTCATCCTTCCTGGACCTAATGAGTATCCATGCCAAATTTCAGACCTCTAGCTCTTAAGACGGCTGAGTCTATAGAGGACAAACAAACAAACAAACAAACAAACAAACAAACATACAGATAATTGCTTTTTATATATATAGATGAACACTTCTTTGTGCATGCGTGGATATTTTTTAAACTGATTTTTTTTAACAGATATCTACTGCTTATTCTATTCTCTACTCTACTCTCTATTCTCTCTCTACTCTACTTTACTAAACTTTTTATTCTATTCTCTACTCTATTCTCTAATCTACTTCCTACTCTACTCTCTACTATATTCTCTACTATTCAACTCTCTACTCAACTCTCTACTCTACACTCTACTCTACTCTCTAATCTACTCGCTACTCTACTCTCTACTCTACTCTCTACTCTACTCTCTACTCTACTCTTTTTTCTGTTCTCTACTCTACTCGCTATTCTATTCTCTACTTAACTCTCTATTCTACTCTCTATTCTATCCTCTACTCTACTCTCTAATCTACTTTTTATTATACTCTCTACTCTCTACTCTACTCTAATCTGTACTCTCTACTCTACTCGCTATTCTTCTCTCTACTCTACTCTACTTTCTACTCTACTCTCTACTCTACTCTCTACTCTACTCTCTACTCTACTCTCTACTCTACTCTCTACTCTACTCTCTACTCTACTCTCTACTCTACTCTCTACTCTACTCTCTACTCTACTCTCTACTCTACTCTCTACTCTACTCTCTACTCTACTCTCTACTCTACTCTCTACTCTACTCTCTACTCTACTCTCTACTCTACTCTCTACTCTACTCTCTACTCTACTCTCTACTCTACTCTCTATTCTACTCTCTACTCTACTCTCTACTCTACTCTCTATTCTACTCTCTATTCTACTCTCTATTTTACTCTCACTCTCTACTCTATTCTCTACTCTACTCTCTACTCTACTTTCTACTCTACTTTCTACTCTACTCTCAACTCTACTCTCTACTCTACTCTCTACTCTACTCTCTACTCTACTCTAATCTCTACTCTCTACTCTACTTTCTACTCTACTCTCTACTCTACTCTCTATTCTACTCTCTATTTTACTCTCACTCTCTACTCTATTCTCTACTCTACTCTCTACACTACTTTCTACTCTACTCTCTACTCTCAACTCTACTTTCTACTCCACTCTCTACTCTACTCTCTACTCTACTCTCTACAATACTCTCTACTCTACTCTCTACTCTACTCTCTACTCTACTCTCTACTCTACTCTCTACTCTACTCTCTACTCTACTCTCTACTCTACTCTCTACTCTACTCTCTACTCTACTCTCTACTCTACTCTCTACTCTACTCTCTACTCTACTCTAATCTCTACTCTCTACTCTACTCTCTACTCTACTCTCTACTCTACTCTCTAATCTACTCTCTACTCCACTCCCTTCTCTACTCTCCACTCTACTCCCTTTCTACTGCATTATTCTTCTGGACTTGCCGCTACTTTGATATACTATACTTTAATTTACTATACTTTATTCTTCTTTATTTTGCTTTACTGAAACCTACTTTACTTCATTTTACTCTGCTCTATTTGACCCTACTCTACTCCAGGTTGGTTCTGTATTTGAAAATGTAATTCAAATTTCGTATTTAAGTCCTTAATTGTGAAGTTGATTTTTTTTTTTAAATTTTAGGAATTTAAATCGCGATCCAGCAAATAAAATCTGATTTTGAATTCTAAAACTTATGTAACTGAAACCATGCGCTAGCAATCGCTCCTGCTCCTGCTGCTTAAGCCGAACAATCGGATCAAGTTCCAGCTGTTTCTTTGCCAAACTAAATGTTGCTTGCAAAAAAAAGATGAATGTACGGGTACGTGTACGCAGAAAACAGCATCCAACCGAGGTAAAGCAGAGGAACCATAGATACTGAGATGTATATGAAATTTAATATCTCCATGCAAATAGCGCTCGCTGCTTCGCTATGAAACATTGACTCCCAATGCGGTTCTGAAGAAGCCGAGAAGGATGAATGTAAGTAGAAAATAGGATGAATCGTGCAATTTTGTCTAGGAAAAGTTTTGTTTTTTTTTTCTTTTCCGGCTTCTTCCTTCAAATCTCGCTTTGATGCACATTCTTGCATCTCAGCAGAATTTTTGATGCACCCACCCACTTTCTTCTTGCCGGGGGTGGAAGTTAGAAGAGTGCAGTAACAATTTCATGGCAACAAACTGAGCAGCAGCAGTGTTCGTGTTTTGCGAGTCAAATGTGCCATAAACTTTTCCGAATGTGACCTGAAAGCTCATGTGGAAACGGCTTACGAGCTTCACTTTGATGTACGTACGTTCATAGACAAACCGCTGCTGCTGGCTGGGTGAATCGAGTTGCGGGTTTCAAAATTAACAACAACTTTTTGCAGCGATGTCAATTAAAAAGTTGAAATGTCAAACGGAAACATTCAAACTAAACCACCTCTACAAGGAAAAATCTTTGATCAAAATCAAAGAATTGACGAAAATTCTAGGAAATAAAATCTGATTCCAAGAAACCAAACCAATTCGAACCAAAATAAAAATGAATTCGACGAAAACAGGAATGCAAATCGTCCTTTTATTGGATGCCGTTTGTCACCGCGAATGGATCACATTTATATTCTCCAAACTCCAAAAACGTCATCAAAATTGAGCTCCCATGAATGCGTCTAGCTGACGACGACGTTCATCTTTCTATGAATGGAGGAGTGCGGTTGGGGGAAACGATTGTTAGCATACCTACTTCCATTTCACATGCTGCACCATGTGAAATTTATTACGTTTTATATTGAGAGGTATTTGTCTTTTGCGTTTGCCATTTTTCGGTTTCGGTTCAAAAAACCAATAACAGCTGCAATTTGTTACTATCCGATACAGTTCATTTGGTGGTTTGTTTTTTTTTATCTAGCTGCTGCGTCTGAGATTAGAGTGATAGCTTTGACGAATAAAGAACGGTTGGGAAATGAGCTTTGCAATATTTTGTGGGCTCGACTGATTTGAAATTCAATTAAATTAAAATTGGAAGTAATTAACTACAATAAAATATTGAGGAATTTAGATTTATATCCCATGTAAAACATCGGGCTCACTCGTTTACATATCATGGAGGGGAAGTGTTTGTATGTATGAATATGTGGCATTTGAGAAGTTGGCTAATAAATAAACATCATGCAACATCAGGGTTAGAATCAACATTTGTGTACCACACCAATTATTTAATTTTTAATTTAATGTAATGTAATAAAGTCATCATTTTATGATAACAAAACGATGATGACATAGTTTCTCATATTGTGAGATAGCTTTTGACAGTTTTTTATTCTTCTAGACTAGTTATAAAAATCGAGTAATAGATGTACGTACAAATTTGTACATTTTTCGATGTCGTAAAAAAACTTTACGCAATATGACGGATTTGTTTAATGATATAACTTACAAATTTTACATTGCTTATTTCATCCGATACCAACACTGTTGGTGTAAAAACATTTTTGGAACAACTTTAAAAATTTTTGAATAATTTTTTTTAAGGTACCAGTCTGGGCTAAAATGCAACAAAATGCAAAACAAAGATTTACCTTTTCAATCTTGCGCCCATATGCTGGAATATGATTGTTTTTCATCACGCGTTTGTTTATTTCAAAGTTTCATCCATCCAAACATAATTTTTTATGGTTTCAGCTAGTAGAGTTTTTTGTAGTATTTAGTTCCTAAATGTATGCAGTACCCTTATGCTTTTTCTATAAAAACATTATTGACAAAAAATATGTAAACTTTGATTCGAACAAAACGTAACAATACTGAAATGGTGCTTTATCATCATCACAAATATGTCGAAAAATGTAAATTTTCAAACGTTTTCATTTGATTTTTTTTTAAAACAAAGTTTTTTTCAACTTACCTCTTTTTCTTAGTAGAGTGATAATCTCATGTTTTTGTAAATTGAAAATAACTGGCGAAACCAATAGTTTTTATGACTACGTCAATTTGATGTCCCTTCAACCTTACAATTTTTTATGAACAAGCAGTGTGATTATCTGTGGTTATTATTATTTTTTGGAAGGCAATGAAGTTGAAAAGTGTTGCATGATGCTTTGAACCAAAATTGAAAGAAATACTCATTTATGATAAGGTATAAAAGATTTTCATTGTGTTTTTTTTTACACATTTAAATATTATGTTTCGTTTTTTTTTAAATTAATACGCACAGAAGTTTAGAAGAAAGAACTTGAAAAACGCCTTTTTTATACACTATAAAGCTTTGTTCGTTTAGAAAAGGGACACTTCATTTTGCTAATAGCTCGTTTACTAGTAATTGAACATTCAAAATTTTGACAGCATTTTGCTACCTGTGAAAAGTACTATCAGACCTATTTTTGTCAAAATTTTAAATTTACGCGTTTTTGGGATATATATGTGAGAGAAAAAGAAAAAAAAATTTTTTTGCTCAGTTGCCTTCTCAATCCGTCATTATCAAATTGATAGCCGACAAAACCGTTGATTATTCAAAGAAGTTCTGTTTGTGAGTGGTAGAAAAGTTTGCAAACACTGTCAAAAATGTCCACAAAGTTCAAATCAAGCATTGGAGTGAAGCACATGATCTACAACTACGTTTAAGGGTCATCAGGGAAGTCAAGTCTCATACCAGCATTTTTAATTTTGAATAATCGAAAAACCAAGTGTAGAACGCCGAAATGTCCGAAAATTTTTTCTCTAATAAGCTGAAAGTGTTGCCTTGTTGTGGAATTGTGAGTCATTCAAACCTAACTTAAAACAACAAATTTTTGCTAGTTTTTGAGCTCGTAAGCTGTTTAGCCGGTAGCGAGGCTATGTGACAGATGATTTCTGACCTTATGAAAAACTCCATTTCAAACCAATTCAAGCGTTTCAATCCTATACCATGTCTGCTAGTGGCAAGGTCCCTAACATTTATGTAGATGTTTGCTGGTTGTTGTGTATAAAATATAATGATTTTCCGAGATTCCGCTTCGGTGGAAAAAAAACTGAAGTTTTCAACACGAAAAGTTTGGTTTTCTCTGTTTTTAAAAGCCTATAAAGAGTAATCTTGTATGTACCCTTTGCAACCTACGATCGATATTAGCCGATTATACTTTAAATTCAATCTCATGATTGTTTCACTTCGTTATTGTCAGGTTTTGCCGGCAGAAATTCTATTCAAACGCTTTAAAGGTTTCAAAAATAATCAAGTTTTAATAATTTCGAAATAGCTGAATCCACTTAATTGCCCTCAGTTTATTTTAAAAGAGAAATATTGGACCAAAAAGTAGCAGAAATTGAAGCCTCTTAAAATACAGATTAGACGAAATAAAAGTTTGAAAAACTGATCAAAATCATGACTGACAAAAGTGTGCGCCGGCCGATAGGAAATACCAAGAATAAAGTAAAAAAAAATCTTACAAAAAACGATAAATTTTTTTTCCAAATTTTTTCATGAATTATCAAAAGATTACCTTCATTTACTTCATAGAAAGTATTTCGATCAAAAACATGGTTTTTGAGATACACGCATTCGTAACTGTCCCATTTCTAAAAGAACTAAGCTTCATTTTTACCCCTTAAATGTATGTAACACCCTTATGCTTTTTCCTTTAAATCATATTTGGCAAAAATCGATTAATAGTGATAATCGCATATTTTTGTAAATTAAAGAATAACTGGCGAAACCAATAATTTTTCTGACTATGTCAATGAGATAATTTGTAAGTCATACGTTCGCAATAGATATTATGTGCAATAATTACTGATTCAAAGATATCAGTCAGCCGCTTATGCGTAGTTGAATCAAAGCAATCGAAAGATTCCTTTTAATTCAACCACGGTAAATGAAAAGTTCATATACCAGTATTTCGATAAAAATTCACAATAAAAAAGGATTTTGATTTCTAATATCACTTCCTTACTCATAATTTCCACACAAACTCAGAAAATTATGAATTTTAGTGATAAAATGAATCAATCTTTTTAGAACAAATCACAATGACAGTTTCAAATCAATGATGTTTTTGGTCAGTCATTGATAAATTTTCAAATGATGTTCCTTAGTCTGAACTAGAAATTTGCTTTAAAATAATTTTTCAGCAGTCTTGTTTTCAAATTTGAAGTATGTAAATATTTTCAAAACACAGATAAATAAAAAATAAATCTAAATTCCAATAATGCCAATAAATAAATGTCAGATCTGGATAATCAATTATTTTCATTTTCCTAACAATCAATCATGGGATTGATTGTAAGAAAAATGATTATAATTGATATTTATTACTCATCTTAATTTACATTTTTTTACTTCATTTTTAACATAAGCGTTGATGTTTTTTAAATATAAAAAAAAAAATAATCGCGATTTGAAATGTGAATTTTTGAATAGGAAAAAAAAGGTTTATGTTCTAAAACACAAAAATTCAGAATTGAAAAACAAAGACAAACTTGTTAAAAATATTTATAAAAAATTAAATAGCTTGACGTTAAAATTCGTTTAATTTATTGAAAATTTGGAAAAAAAACTGTACTATGAAATTCGGTTAATTCATTTGAAACAAAATATTAAGATGAAAAAGATAAATTTAAGAAGGATTTTTTTGCAATAATCACATCTTACCATTATAAAAATTATTTTAGGAATTTAATTAATATCTCAAGGGTAAAGCATTTTGGTGTTTAAATTTAATGATTAATTTGGTAGATTTTAGCGTCCTGAACTCGAATCTTTTGTTAAATTTGGACTATCACATTTTGTTTTAAAATGTGTCAGTTTTAAGTGGAATCAATCAATTCAATAAAGGAATAATATTTTGACGATTATGATGATGATGATGATTATTCATGATTTTTAAAAGCAAAATTCGACAGTTTTTGAATTTTTGGAAAGATATAATTATAAGTATTTTTGACATTGTTGCATAAAAGTAAAAAAAATTGAAATTTCTTTAAAAATTCGTTAAATGAGAAAAAGTAAACAAATAGAAAACTTCTATAATTTTTTTTTCGCAAAAATCTAAATTACTTAAAATCTTGAAGAAAATTGTTTAATCATTCAAATCTTTTAATTCAAAATATTTTTTTGTTGTTTTCAAATTTTGTCAAAAAAGTCCAAAACTTCCTTAAAAGATTTAAATCTTTTTTGATAAGTTACTTTAATAACAGCTGATAGCTGATAGAATGACTGCATATTTATTTAGATTCAGGGCATTCAAGTTAGATAAAATTACTTTTTTAATTTTATTACACCTTGGAAAAATGTAGATTTTGTGGCTTTGTGTAATTTATCAAAACCTTTCAAAATCTGATGTTGAACAAAAACAAGAAATACAAAATAAAATTAAGACTGTAATTGGTTTCTTGAAGAATATTTAATATCAACATAACATTTTTAATGACATATTTATTAATTCAAAATTTAAGTAATAAGGTAGGGGATATTAGATTTTAGATTTATTTTTTAATTTCAACATTTTTAAAAATCTGTCTGTCTGTCTGTCTCTGGGTATAAGAAATGTTTCTATGTTGGCTTGGTACTCTTCCTTTTTGCCAGCGGACAAATAGAAACGATTTCTTTGCGTAACTTGAAGTTATCGAGTAAATGGAACCAAATTTGGCATGGAGAAATATTTGAAAGCAAAATGATTCTATGTTTATATGACTTCCCCCTCCACCTTTCAGTGGGGAGATAAGAAGAGGGAGGGGGTCTCTAGAGTGTTCTACCAGGGATTTCCCGACCGGGAATTTTCAGGAATAAAAAAAACCGGGAATTTCCGAATCCCGGGAAATGCTAAAAAAACTCGGGAACTCCCAAAGCCAATAAAAAAGCAAAATCACTTAAAATTCACAATATTTAAATTGGAAAAATGGATCAGATTGATCAAGGAAAATGTTGATTCTACCTTGATATGTGGGACGGAAACTGACTCATACTTTGAATGATGATTCGAAAACTTTGAATAAAAGTTAAAAACGAAAAAAAAAACCTATTAAAACAAACAATTCCAATGAAGAAACAAAAAATACGAATATTCTATTTTGCATCAGCATTCCGGTTTGCAGAAGAAGCAATAAATTTTGTCGGTTGAAGTACTTAGTTTTTGGATCTTGGGATTTGTAATTGCTAAAAGTTTGAAATAGTTGACAATACTACTACCTAAATTTAAAAAAAAAAAACCTCATAGATAAGGTTTCGTACGCAGAAGATAGTTTAAATCTTCATTTTCAATTTTCCCGGGATATTAAAAATTCCCAAGAAAAGGATCGTCAGATTTCCCGATTCCCGGGAACGCTAAAATGGGCAGGAAATGGACACTCTAGGAAATTTTGACTCATCTCGAGAATATTTCAAGCAAATGGAACAAAATTGGGCATGGGAGAGTATTTGGATACGAGAAATGTTCAAATGACTATTTGAGAGCCCTTCTTCTTTGTATTATTGGAAGGTTAGGGATGGGGCGAGGAACTTTCATATAATTCTTTTTTTTTTCGTAAATCGAACACTTATCAATTAAATGGAACCAAGTTTGACATGGAGAGATATTTGAGGGAAAAATGTTTGTATGATTATTCGGTTACTCCTCCTTAATTCCATGGAGAAAAAATGGAAGGAAGGTCTCTCATACAAATTTTAGAATAACTCCAGAACTTATCTAGTCAATAGAACCAAACTTGGTATGGAAAGATATGCGAATACGAGAAATGTTTCGATATTTTTTATTTGCTTGAATGTTTTGATTAAGAACCCCTTCCGTTTTCCAGTGGGAGGATAAGAAGCGGGACCGGCTTCCTTATATTTTGTTTTGCTTGACATGAACACTTATCAAATAGAACCAAATTAGGAATAGAAGGCTATTTGAGTACAAAAATGGTTATTTGATTATTTGGCACTCACATCTCCCGCCATATTTCAGTTGGAACATGCCAAGGAGAGAGAGAGGAACTCCCATATATTTTTTCATAACTCGAGAATTCATCAAGCAAACGGACACAAATTTGGCATGGGAATGTTTTTGGGTGCGTCATCAAGCAAAAGGAACCTTTTCTCACGTGAGAGCATAAATGCATACGGAAAACATTTCTGTAATGCTTTTGAACCTAACCCTTTTTTCAGTGGGAAAAGGTGAAAGAGTTTTTGTGCTTTTAGAAGACTTTAAAAAAATGATTGAAAAATAAATTTTAGGTAAGGTTTTGAAAATGCAAAAAATCATCTTTTCAGAAAGTTAGAAAAATTTATATTCGAATAACAATTTCAAACCAAATTTATAAACTTTGCATCTGAATGATGTCAAAATTAAGTTAAAAATGATGTACAAATATTCAAAATTTATATAATTGTCTAAAATTTCGTTAAATTTTTAAAGGTATAAATAGCAAAGCACACCGGGTCAGCAAATGTTTGAAACAAATCTGCAAAATCGTAGTAAAATTAAGCAACAATACCAAAAACTTTTTGTAACAAAAAATGCAAAAAGTGAGCTTTTTCAACGCAAATCGTTTGACAATTACGACGAAGGTTGAGAGAAAAAACTGAGTTTTGCAACGAGTTGAATGCAATATTTTATGCAAATTCTAGAAATTCATTCAAGAAAAATGTACGTTCATCAATCAGCAAGAAGCACATCTCAACAAATAACCGCATGTGGACGACTATACCAAGCACTGAACATTTCAGATCGAGTAGGCTGGGGCTTTCACATTTCTACGCAAAAACCAGTGTCGAAATGTAGTAGGTACTTTTCAGTAGTAGTCTTTTCAGTGTCGAAACTTGACTAAAGCACTGAATTATATAATAAGTCATTAGTCATTGTCATTAGTCATGCAAAAATTTGCAAAAAGTTGGTTTTTAAGCACGTATGACCCGTGCTTTGTCCAACGATGCTTGTCGGGGCTTGTCGTTAACATCCAACCAAATAACTTTTATAATTTTTGTTTTGATCGTTGTCGTTTCAACATATTTGTGTTATTTGCGTTATAAAACAAAACTTTTCCGATACAACTGTGTTTGACCCTCGGCCTCGAACTCATGGATATCGGCTTTACAGACAAGCATTCTGTCAACTGAAGTGTATCACAAGTTCTGAAAACAAACCATTTATGTATTAATTTGTATTAAATAGTGCACGCGATTCAATGAATTTTTCAAATAAACATTAAAATGCGGCTCCAGAAAGCATTGCTTTAAATTCGAAGGGAGTGACTAGTGAAAATTTCGAGATGTCTGAGATGTGAATATCAAGGTGCTCCATCAAGTGTTTTGGGATTGTTTCAGGTAGCTTTTTGAATATCCTTATCTAATAAGAAGCATTAAAGATCAAAAATGAACATTGAGTTTGACTCTCTGGAGCCACTTTTAAGAATTTTGTGTTGAATTTTGCTATTTCTTTTAAAGCAAATGGTACCATGAATTGAATTTGCTTGTCAAACTATTTGTGTTTTCCATTTTTAATTTATAAACTACATATATTGATTAAGAAAAGGTGTAAATTCTATGATTGAATAATTTGATAAAATTTTATTTTAAGAATATTAATTGGGTTTTTTTTTCATTTAAACTTTGAAAATAGATTATGAATTCTTGAACTCAAATTTGTTTAGGAACATCATTTGAAATTATTTCTCGCTGTATTGAAATTTGACGAAGGAAAACGAAGTTCAATTTTGTTTACAATCAAACCATAACTGTTGAACTTTTCAAAAAAACTTTTCGTATCATACCAAATAAGTTTTATTTGGATGAATAGCAATCAGTTAAATTAGTGACTCGTTAAACCAAATAAATTTAAGCTGTTGTCTAAAGTGCAAACGACACATCCCACCGTGACGTGAAATCGCTTTTCCAGGCTTTTCTGAACTGTTATCTCTCTAGAAGTCAACCAATTTATTTGAAAACGAAAAAATATTAGCAAACGGTTTAAAATTGAATTTCCTTCAAATTGAATATAATTTGGTCATTTAAAAAATGAAGTTGTTTGTGTTTTGATCGATTACTTTTGTGGCGTGAATTCACGCTAGAATTGACCATTATTGATTTCAGAACATACCACTTTGACTTCATATTTTCTCTTCTTCTAATGATTTGTAGAAAAAAAATTACCCACAATTTGATGTGCGCAGCTTTTCAATTGAGCAACAACGAACAATGTTATGCCTCTTTGAAGTTGTGACATAAATTCACTGAGTTAAAACAGAACAAGTTATTGTACTGAAGGCACGTCACGAAATTTAAAGTTATTTCTGAACCATTCTTTAGGGGCTTCAAATTTTATGTACACTTTTGAAAGTGATATTTTGTTATTTCGACTTTTTCATTCATAAATTTTCAGTTTCGTTTCCTAACTTTTTCCTTATTTTGACTGGCACTTTAACAAAAATATATTTACGAATTATACGTTGAAATAACTACTGTTTCTCATGTATGTATGTATGTATGTAGATAATCCACCATGGGTGCACGGATTCACCGCAGTTTCGCCAACGTATGCACTAAATTGCATTCTTTAGATTATAAGTTCGGCCAATCTTCAATGCAAATTAGCACATACCCGACACCATGGCTTCGTGTGAACTGTCATGTTATGAATGAATTTCGTGTATGTGTATGTCTTATTTGTAGAACGAGCAAACAGTTTCGCAACCGTATAAAATTCATAACATTTTCAGTACTATGAATCTTCGACAGGTATTCCGCATACGTGTAGATACCTGCCCAGCTGGCAACTGATTGAACGTTCTTATATCATATGATCAAAAAATAAAATAGTTATACAACAGAATAATCTCACCTTTATACCAAACTTACCTCAAGACACACTAAGCTTACCTTTAGCTGTAACTGACTTTAACCAGTATCATAGCCATATTCATTTCCATCTGATCTAAAATAAACAAATTTTGAAGTATTTAAAAATTGCGAAGCAAAATATTTGAATTTTAAGTACAAAAACTAGGAACAGTAAACATGACCACGTTCTACTAATAATAATTCAAGAAAATTGTATTGTTAGAATAATTTAATGTAAATAGTGAGATTCTCTGGAAAGAGAATCTGCACAATTTTTAAGTATACTAATAACTGAAACTGTAAATTCCATGAATATCTGAAAATAAAAGAATCCGTTGCTGAGGTGAATATTTCAGGCGATGTTCAAGTCGATAGCTGGAAATGGAATAAATCACCATAATTCAACATGAAAAATTTAAAAAATCCAACAACAACACATCGGGGGGACTCAAATTGGCGTCCCAGTTTGTTTGAAGAATGAAGATCCTTATTGATGTTCCTAAAATATTGTATGTAAAACAAACCGCTGCATATGAAATGTTGATAATATGAAATGATATAATATAGAATGAATATCATACAATGCAATATTAAAATAATATAATATACATATAAGCAGGAACTGCTAAAAAATAATATATAAGACGTCCTGAATAAAGATTATAACTTATCTACATATTTTTATTTTATACTAGCTGACCCGGTGTGCTTTGCTACACCTTCCAAAATCAAATGATTTTTTCAAAAATTATTCAAATTTTTATTGTTTTATTGGCATTATAACATAATTCATAAGCAACCGCTATAAAATGGGAGCTGCAGCTGGAGTTTCGAATTGCAACACAAAGATAACTTAAACTAATATTCTGAATCTTGCTCTATAAATTTGTGTAAAAGATCTGACAATTTTGATCTGTCTGGAGGGTCTCAAATTAATCGTACCCAAACAATCTAACTTATAAAATATGATTGTGTTTGCTTGATATTCTCTGGATTTATGCTAAAAACTGATAAGCCTCCCCTCTCCTTCCCTTCACCCCCTGCTGAATGGAGGTCGTGGTCTTTAATAATCATACCCATTATTTCGTGTCCAAAAATCCTCTTATATCAAATTATAACTTTATTGGTTGATAAGTTTTTAAGCTTTACAACATAATGTAAAAGGAGCCTTATTTCTTCCCCTCTCTACACTGTAAAGCGTAAGGGTCTATAACATTCGTAGAAACATATCTCGTAACCAAGTACCTTTCCATGCCATATTTATTTCCATGTGTTGGTTTTGTTTGCATAAATTTAGAACTTATGCTAACAAAAGTGTATTGGCCTCAACTCCCTCCTCCTAGGTACCTACTCACTGAAAGGAGGATGGTGTGTCAGATATTCATAGAATCATAGCAAAATGATTTTTCATGTTATGTTTTGTCAATTTCTCGGATTTAATAAAAAAAAAAGCTAAATGTAAGTCTTCTCTTCCCTTCCTATATTCCCAATTTTATCATCCTACTGCAAGAAAGGTATTGCTTCACAAAGAAAAAATATTTCTCGTACTCAAATTCTTTTTGATGCCAAATTTAGTTTCATTTGCTCAATTAATTCTCGAATTATGCAAAAAAAATGTATGGAAGCCCCCCTGTATATCTTTCCGCTGAAAAAAAGTTGGGGCTTAAATTTATAGTAGAAACATTTCTCGTATCCAAAAACCCTCACATGTCAAATATGGTTCAATTTGCTCGATCAACTCTCCAGTTATACTGAAAACTGTAATAGAGACCTCTCCTCCCTCTTTTCATCCACATCTTTGAAGGAGTGAGGGATTCCAAATATTCATAGAAGCATTTCTCGTACCCAAATTTCGTTCCATGCCAAATTTGGTTCCATTTGCTGTTGTAGTTCTTGAGTTATGCAGTAAAAATTGTATGAAACTCCCCTCCTTCTTTCCTTTCTCCCCTCTGGAAGAAGGAAGGGGCCTCAAACAATCATTAGAACATGTCACGTTCCCAAATATCCGCCCATGCCAAATTTGGTTCAATTTGCTTAATTAGTTTTTGAGTAATGTAAAAAATTATAAAAAAGGCCCCCTCCCCCCTTTATATCTCCCTACTGGAAAGAGGGAGGAGTCTCAAATAATCATAGAAATATTTTTCGTATCCAAATACCCTCCCATGCCAAATTTGGTTCCATTTGCTTTAATAGTTTTTGAGTTATGTAAAAAAAATATGAAAGAGGACCCTCCCCCTTTATACTGGAAAGAGGGAGGGGTCTCAAATAATCATTGAAGTATTTTTCGTATCCAAATACCTTCCCGTGCCAAATTTGGTTCCAATATCTTGATTAGTTTTCGAGTTATATGAAAAATTGTAAGATAGCCCCCCTCCCCCCTTCCTATCACCCCACTGAGAGGGGGGAGGGATGCCTGATATTCATAGAAATATTCCTCGTTCCCAAATACCACCCCATGCCAAATTTGATACCATTTGCTTGATGGGTTCTCGAGTTATGCAAAAAATTGACTTTTGTTTGGGAGGCCCCTCCCCCCCTTCATGAGAGAGGGAGGGGTCTCAAACCACAATAGGAACCTTCCCCTACCTCCAATACCCTCACCTGCCTAGTTTCACGCAAATCGGTTCAGTAGTTTCCGAGTCTATAGGGAACAGACAGACAGACAGACAGACAGACAGACAGACAGACAGACAGACAGACAGAAATTCATTTTTATATATATAGAATGGCAGTAACGATGACCTAGTTATCTGAAAAATGAAAAAGTATTACTAAGAATTCATGAAAAATTGCCAGGTATTTCCAAATCGCTAAACTGACTTAAGGTGTGAAATTTATGATAAAATTGATAGAACATATTATGTGACATGAAAATATACTGATATATACAATTTATGTTTTATAAAAACGCTATTTGATACATAAACAAGGGAGCAAAAAATAGTTGCGCCCGTAAATTCTGTTCTACAATAGATTCTATAAATAAAAGTGATTCGCCTCAGCTTAAAATTCCTATAAAATTAACTAAATTTAGCGCATAACCCTAAGGATTACCGATGAACCATTACTCCTTGTGCTTTTAAGCAGCAATGACAGATGATGCTGAAAAAATCATACTACTTAGATGATATAAAAAAAAAGTGTTTGCATTGTGAATTGTTTTCTTATGAAATAAGAAGAACTCTTTTATGTACAAAATAGATTGAAAATGTTTAAGAGCAAAGAGTTTAAGAGTTTTGAGCAAACATCATCTGAGAAAAAATCCAAAATACATGTTAAATGAATGTGGGCTGAAACTGAAAAGAATTGTATAATATATTATAAGTATGATTGTGTATATTAAAGAAATTATTTGTTCACCTGAAAAATAAAAACAATCAATCAAAAAGTGACATAATATGATATACAATCGATATAATCAATTACATAAATTCAGCAGTTCCTCAAGTTTTCCGCATTCAGACTGATAATTCTGTAACTAATATGATTATGTTCCCCAATTGACTGACTTAAAAAAAAATTATAAAATGAAATTATACACATATAATTAACACTATGCTACCATAAATATAAATCATAATTCAAATTGAAAAAATATTAAAGTATATTTCGCAACTGGTTTGATGATTATATTTATTTCCTTTACATAAATATACTCATTCAATTTGTTAGAGTTGAATCTATATTTTTTTCTTGTGACGTTCTGAAAGTGAGATGATATAGAATGATAAAATGTAATATAAAATGAAATCATAAATTATAACATTATTAACTAGAGTATAATGTAATAAAACGTAGTGTATGAAAATATAATGTAATATAAGATGGTACAGTAAGGGAAAGAATAATACAAAAAGAAAAAGAACAGTATAAAAATACCAGTTGGTGTTTTAAATCAAAATAATAAATTGAATATTAAAACGAAGAAAATCATAAAATGATGTTAATGTTTGAACTATCATTGAAAGAATAATGAACGATATTATAAACAAATGTTCATGAACATATGTAGAATGATGACTGTTATCCAAATGTATTAAATAATATATCATCAGAAATTAACGAAATTTAAACATTCTCTGAAAACAAAAAGGTTTGTTTACATTTTTATGTGGTCTCATATTTGAAGACTGATTTTATTTCTAGGAACTAATAATTTGAGCAATTTACAAATTTTAAATATTGAAATCCATTTTAGGTTAATTATAAAAAGGAATATTCTCATTTCACGGTGAAAGTACTAATCTTCAAAAATATAAATAATCAAATTAATGACGATTATCTGTTCATGTGGGTGAACTGACGATCTGAAACGAAAACTGAAATTTAAAGCAATACATTTACAGGGAACATAGATTTTTATCACCCTGTACTAAAAAAAAACTGTTCAAATTCAAATAATAACTACGAAATTTTCCAATGCTTTCTTGTGCTTTTATAAAATTAAGATAATCACAGAATATCGAATTAAGGTATCAAACGAAATGAAACTACGAAAATATAATAAGAATAAAAAGCTAAACAATTTGTATATTGAGAATCTAATTCAAATACTTATATTTTTTATTCATACTATCTATGTAATAATTTTAATATATTGTTTTGCAGATAGCCGAACCAACGATAGCTTAAATTATCAAAACTTAAATTAGAAGAAAAAGATTTAATTGAATTATTGTTCTGCGGAAAAGAAAAAACCATGATGTCTCATTCATTTAAGTTTTTCTAACAACAATACCAGTTTTAGCTATGATCCAAACCTACAAAAAGCGCCATCTCTATCTATTTTTTGTGCCTTTTCAAGCTTGATTTGTATACAAGATTTTGTATAGTGGACTTCCCTTTCCATGCACTGCGTGAAATATTTCATTTCGAGCAGTTTTATATGAAGCTGTCAAAATCCAAATGAAATGTTAAGAAATCGATTAAAATAATAATTTTATCAAAAGAAATCTATAAATTTATCACTATATCAATAAATTGAATTGATTAACTTATCTTCAAATCCGCAACCTTATTTTATTGTCCATCGTAAGGCGCCTCTGCGGGAAAGCTTGTTTGATGGGCCCGGGGGCAGAGCACTAGCAGTCTTCCTTCACCCAATATTTTCGAAGGAAATCATACATTAAACACATTATTACGGCCCAACTTCACACTCCCACCATAGAAAAACTTTTAACACAACACTTAGTTCAAAATACAACAAATAAGATCCCTTCTTTCAATGAAATTTAAGAAAAAAATACTGCTACAACTCAATTCAATAACTTCACTCTGGCAGTGCTGCCACTCTCGTTGAAATAACTACTGTTTCTCATTGATTTTTATTTGAAGATGCCCCATTATTTTAATTTCATTTAATTTGGTTTTTTTTTATTTAAAAATAACGAACTTATTAAAAAATCAACTTAATTATGTTCAATTTGTACAAAATCCGACCATCTGGAGGGTTAAAACTGCTTTCAAAGTATAAATTCTCTAATAAAATTTTACAAAAAAATCAAACTTTGTGACGTGAATTCACTGATTTGCGCTGTTGTAACTCAGCTGGATTCAAAAAGAATTCTTTGAAATTTAGTGTCTTAGAATGGTCAAAATTGTCATTTTAAAAGAAGATCTTTTTTGGATATAAAATGTCATAGTTTTCCCGTGAAATAAAAAAGTTTCCTTTTTTTGTGACGTGAATTCACTCATTTGCGACTGTTTTTGTTAGCTTTTTTTTTTAAACAACACCATTGGATATAAACCAATTTTTTTTCTACACAATTAAGCATGTTGGCTTCACAACGTAGCAAAAATTTCCAGAACCAATCAATCCATATATTTTAATTCATTACTTTGTGAATGTTGTCAACATTTACACTTTTTCTGACAAAAAAAATTTTTTTTTTCAAAAATATATAAAACATGTTGAAAAATTTATTTCTTTTTTTTCCGTTAGTTTTTAGTGATTTGAAATATCAAAGTAATTAACAAGTTTGAGATTTTTTTGATACGCGAACGGATAAAAATCAATTGTAAGAAGTGGAATGTGGCAAATGTAAAAGGAAATGATCAGTGGCTCCAGAGAGTATTCCCACATATGGCATCAAAGTACAACAGGTAAGGAGACCAAATTTGCTTATCGAATACTTAGCATTTTTTTCAGGTGGCTTACGATTCATTTGGATTTATTTACTTATCTCCAGGTAAAAAATGGGATTTTCTTTTGAACTCTCTGGAGCCATCATCAAGTTTCTATTTTAAATTTTCCATTTTTTTTTCAATAAAAAAACATGAAGTTCCTTCAAACCATACAGTTAATATGAATAATTTGCTCAAGTAAATTGATGAAATAAATCCTTGATTACTCCTGGGACACAAATTTCTGGCACCTTTCTATTCCTTCTATGCACAAAATGCATTGAACAAAATTTTTGCACATCTGGGCTTCAATCTTTCTTCCAAAGCTTACCTATCCCGTCTGAATAAAACCTACTGTACGGAGGTAATCCTCAAATGTATCGATTCCGATTTCTGCCAAACACAACGAAAAGGCACGCACCCACAAAGAGCATCCACAAAAAGGCCGGCACTCAAAGGGATGCACCACCTTTGCTCGATTCAGTAACGACCAAGAAAAAGCTTTCACACAGAGGCTTCGATTTGTTGCTCAGCTCAGTGTCCGCAACTGACTTTCCAGATTGGTTTGGGTGATCTGATCCTATGCTGGCAACATCTAACTCCCACTCAGCAGCCGGTAGCCCGAATCTATAAGCATTGAAATCATTTATTTATCCGATGGTCACAATCGGATCGGTCCAAAGCTACGAGGGGTGTCGCTTTTTACTACGTCCACAGAAGGTCGCTTGGAGCGGTAGATGAATGAACCCAACTAACATGAAATCGTAATAGAAATGATAATCCAAATCGAATATTAAGACATTTTCAATAACTATCGTAAACACGTTGGTATTTAGTGATTTTCTATCATTCATTTACGACCAGCTTTGCCCAAAAAAAAATTGAATCGGATAGCAGTTTAATCAATTCGTAAATATGTCTCCAAAAAGTAGAGAATATGCTCATTCGACATTTACGATTTGAGTGAACTGATTTACGATAAATGGGCGGTCCTTCAATTGACACTCTCTCCGGTTTCTTCCTTTGACCGGTTCGTAAAACGAAAATATAACTTATAGAGCTATAGCGTGGATCATATCATCTGATAAGTTGGCATCGTGGTAAGATACCGGACTGCGAACTCGGAGGACTGAAGTTCAAATCTCGGTCGAGGAAATTGGTTTTTCGTTTATTTTGTTTTTTATTGGAAAATTGAATCTCTGGAATCTTCATTGTAGGTATATTGCCTCCACTTTTGTAGCTATATGCTATTTTGGTAAGTTTAATACAATCTTTTTATCTGGTATATTTGTTTGAATAATTTTGTTGTTCCTGCGTTATACCTTCATAAATGTTTGCTGGGAACTGTCTGGATTAGAATCAGAAGAAGGGTTCACAAATCTTTACATATAATAATTCAAAAAGAATCACTTCTCAGAATAAAATTTATCAACTTTATTTATTTAAATGTGTTAGGTTTATTCTTATATGATTCAATTTTTTCCTGAAATTTGAATCTATCCATTGAAAGCCAACCCAAAATTGGTTCGAATACACCTGGAGCTAAGTTTTCCGTTGGAATCAACAGAGTTTCCAATCACTTGTACTCACCGCTCTGAAAACCGATAGGTACACACCATGCCGGATTGGTTGTGTTTTGTCTTTTGTGGACTCTGTGGATGGGTGGGGTTGGTTTGGAAATCGAAACTGCATTTTCGACGGGATCAGATTTGGGATTTGTGCTGTGTTTTTCGATCCAAACATTGTGCAACTTGTTGAGTAAGGCTAGATATCAGTGCAGTGTGTTGACTGCATCGACTGCACAGGTTAACAGCAGCCAAGTGCGGTAAATTAAGTTCAACCCCGAATAGAAGAACCCCACTTTTGGATTGATTTTTTGGCATTCGAATTTGATTAAATTGGTCGGCGACCCAAAAAATGAGACCCAAAAAATGTCTCTGTTACTTTGGATGGTAGGCCAATTGCATTTCTATGTATATTTGACAAATGAGATTTATTTTTGATTGATGGTATTGAATTAAAGGAAATTCTGGGGAAAGTTTTCTTGGCATTATAATGAAAATTAATTCATCAAGCAGACAGGCAGATGAAACGAGGAAGAGGGAAGAAAAAAATAGATGAAAAAAGAAGGAAGAAGGAAGAAGGAAGAAGGAAGAAGGAAGAAGGAAGAAGGAAGAAGGAAGAAGGAAGAAGGAAGAAGGAAGAAGGAAGAAGGAAGAAGGAAGAAGGAAGAAGGAAGAAGGAAGAAGAAAGAAGGAAGAAGGAAGAAGGAAGAAGGAAGAAGGAAAAAGGGAGAAGGGAGAAGGGAGAAGGGAGAAGGGAGAAGGGAGAAGGGAGAAGGGAGAAGGGAGAAGGGAGAAGGGAGAAGGGAGAAGGGAGAAGGGAGAAGGGAGAAGGGAGAAGGGAGAAGGGAGAAGGGAGAAGGGAGAAGGGAGAAGGGAGAAGAAAGAAGGGAGAAGGGAGAAGGGAGAAGGGAGAAGGGAGAAGGGAGAAGGGAGAAGGGAGAAGAAAGAAGGAAGAAGAAAGAAGAAAGAAGAAAGAAGGAAGAAGGAAGAAGGAAGAAGGAAGAAGGGAGAAAAAAAAAGAGAAGGCAGTAATAAATAGGGACGTATAAAAACATTTTTGAAACTAGGCCAACTGAAAATCATCAAGTTGCATCCTGTCAAAAATTTGTGTACTATCATTTTATTTTTTTATGAATGGTAGCGAAAGGTTTTTACATCCAGGCGCATGCGTCACATTTTGGCAAAGAAGTTTTCAGCGAACAGTATTCATCCGTTGCTCTCGTGAGTTACCGTTGTTATGCTTACCTTCCGGTGATGGGTAAGCACCGCAGGGTTGCTTCTGAACTCATTCCAATTTTTTTTTGAGGAGAGAATAACAACAAAGATCGATTGCATTTGTGAAAACAAACTTCACAGATTTGGCCTGGAGTCGAACACAAAGGGAAACAACTTGTTCTCCAATTGAAAGAAGTCGTTTTGAATAATCCGTTGCAAATTGTACAAAAATTTCAAATTGTAAAATAGTGAAAATTGTCAAAATTATCTAAATTGTCAAAATTGAAAAGATTGTAAAAGTTGTCAAAATTGTCAAATTTGTCAAATTTTGTCGAAGTTGTCTAAACTGTCAAAATTGTCAAAATTGTCAAAATTGTCAAAATTGTCAAAATTGTCAAAAATGTCAAAATTGTCAAAATTGTCAAAATTGTCAAAATTGTCAAAATTGTCAAAATTGTCGAAATTGTCAAAGTTGCCAAAATTGAAAACATTCTCAAAATTGTCAAAATTGTCAAAATTGACAAAATTGTCAAAATTGTCAAAATTGTCAAAATTGTCAAAATTGTCAAAATTGTCAAAATTGTCAAAATTGTCAAAATTATCAAAATTGTCAAAATTGTCAAAACTGTCGAAATTGTCAAAATTGTCAAAATTGTCAAAATTGTCAAAATTGTCAAAATTGTCAAAATTGTCGAAATTGTCAAAATTTTCAAAATTGTCAAAATTGTCAAAATTTTCAAAATTGTCAAAATTGACAAAATTGTCAAAATTGTCAAAATTGTCAAAATTGTCAAAATTGTCAAAATTGTCAAAATTGTTAAAATTGTCAAAATTTTCAAAATTGTCAAAATTGTCAAAATTGTCAAAATTGTCAAATTGTCAAAATTGTCAAAATTGTCAAAATTGTCAAAATTGTCAAAATTGTCAAAATTGTCAAAACTGTCAAAATTGTCAAAATTGACAAAATTGTCAAATTGTCAAAATTGTCAAAATTGTCAAAATTGTCAAAATTGTCAAAATTGTCAAAATTGTCAAAATTGTCAAAATTGTCAAAATTGTCAAAATTGTCAAAATTGTCAAAAATGCCAAAATTGTCAAAATTGTCAAAATTTTCAAAATTGTCAAAATTGTCAAAATTGTCAAAATTGTCAAAATTGTCAAAATTGTCAAAATTGTCAAAATTGTCAAAATTGTCAAAATTGTCAAAATTGTCAAAATTGTCAAAATTGTCAAAATTGTCAAAATTGTCAAAAATGTCAAATTTGTCAAAAATGTCAAATTTGTCAAAATTGTCAAAATTGTCAAAATTGTCAAAATTGTCAAAATTGTCAAAATTGTCAAAATTGTCAAAATTGACAAAATTGTCCAAATTGTCAAAATTGTCAAAATTGTCAAAATTGTCAAAATTGTCAAAATTGTCAAAATTGTCAAAATTGTCAAAATTGTCAAAATTGTCAAAATTGTCAAAATTGTCAAAATTGTCAAAATTGTCAAAATTGTCAAAATTGTCAAAATTGTCAAAATTGTCAAAATTGTCAAAATTGTCAAAATTGTCAAAATTGTCAAAATTGTCAAAATTGTCAAAATTGTCAAAATTGTCAAAATTGTCAAAATTGTCAAAATTGTCAAAATTGTCAAAATTGTCAAAATTGTCAAAATTGTCAAAATTGTCAAAATTGTCAAAATTGTCAAAATTGTCAAAATTGTCAAAATTGTCAAAATTGTCAAAATTGTCAAAATTGTCAAAATGGTCAAAATTGTCAAAATTGTCAAAATTGTCAAAATTGTCAAAATTGTCAAAATTGTCAAAATTGTCAAAATTGTCAAAATTGTCAAAATTGTCAAAATTGTCAAAATTGTCAAAATTGTCAAAATTGTCAAAATTGTCAAAATTGTCAAAATTGTCGAAATTGCCAAAATTGACAAAATTGTCAAAATTGTCAAAATTGTAAAAATGGTCAAATTTGTCAAACTTGTCAAAATTGTCAAAATTGTCAAAATTATCAAAATTGTCAAATTGTCAAAATTGTCAAAATTGTCAAAATTGTCAAAATTGTCAAAATTGTCAAAATTGTCAAAATTGTCAAATTGTCAAAATTGTCAAAATTGTCAAAATTGACAAAAATGTGAAAATTGTCAAAATTGTCAAAATTGTCAAAACTATCAAAATTGTCGAAATTGTCAAAATTGTCAAAATTGTCAAAATCGTCAAAATTGTCAAAATTGTCAAAATTGTCAAAATTGTCAAAATTGTCAAAATTGTCAAAATTGTCAAAATTGTCAAAATTGTCAAAATAGTCAAAATTGTCAAAATTGTCAAAATTGTCAAAATTGTCAAAATTGTCAAAATTGTCAAAATTGTCAAAATTGTCAAAATTGTCAAAATTGTCAAAATTGTCAAAATTGTCAAAATTGTCAAAATTGTCAAAATTGTCAAAATTGTCAAAATTGTCAAAATTGTCAAAATTGTCAAAATTGTCAAAATAGTCAAAATTGTCAAAATTGTCAAAATTGTCAAAATTGTCAAAATTGTCAAAATTGTCAAAATTGGAATATTGTTTATCGCCGCGCTTTAATGTAATTTGAATCATCGACGTTTTTCGGCGGATTTTAGAATCAAAAACGTTATTACCAGTTGTCCAGACGTTTCGAGCTACTATGGCTTTCGCTCCTCTTCAGTGGACACTAAAATTATATTTTAAGCAATGAGTTTTTATCTTAATTTACAATATTTAAAATCTTACAAACTACTGGCCTTCGTCTATACTAGTTTGATTCGGGACATTTTGTTTTGATTTTCGTTTACATTTGTTTGTTAGTGTTTGTGACAATTTTTTGATTACAGAGTCGTAAGCTGTCTTAAAATTACAGGAGTCTATCTGCCTATTGACTACATTGTTGTCACCTCTAATCTTAATGTAAAAAGTTTCAGCTGTGATTCTTGCATTATAGCCTGTAACTTTTTCTAAAATGTTTGTATTGTCGAAGTCGAAAAGGTGACCAGTTTCCAAACTGTGTTGTGCTAGTCCAGTGCTTATTTGTTTTGTAGATACATTCGTTTTATGTTGTTTTAATCTTTTTTCCAAGAACTGACTAGTTTCACCTATGTATGATTTGTTACATTTACCACAATTGATTCCATACACGACGTTGGTATTTTTGTTTTTGGGGATTTTGTCCTTAGTTTTTGTTAGGATCAGATTTTTAATTTTATCTAAAGGCTGGAAGGCGACATTAATTTCAAATTGCCATAAGTACCTTGAAAGTTTCTCCCCCAATCCTGAACAATACGGAATAGTTACAAATTTGTTTGAATTTCTATTGGTTATACTTAAAGTGTTATAAATTTTATGTGTTCGTTCTTTGACAATACTCGTAACAAAATATTGTGGATAGTTGTTTAAGTTCAAAATGTTTCTAACTGTATTAAGTGTTTTTTCCCTATATTTTGCGTGTGATGTGATAATCTTATTGCCCTGTCTACTAAAGCTATGACAGTGTTCTTTTTGTGCGAATATGGACTTAACGAATTAAAATCTAGGTAGCGGCCTTTTTCGTCTTTTGGGAACCATTCTGTTGTGATGCCATTTCCTTCCCGCCGCAAAATTGTATCGAGAAACTTGATTTCTCCATTCAATTCGCGCTCGATAGTGAACTGTAACCGTTGATGAAATCCATTGAAGGTGTCGACAGTTTCAGTCTGTTGATCACTTCTTGCAGCTACCAAGCAGTCATCAACGTATCGCTTGAAGAAAACCGGCGAGATCCCCTTCATTCGCAACTCATCTAACGCAGCCTGTTCGATCCGCTCGAGAGCTATAGAAGCCACCACCGGACTCAAAGGTGAACCCATCGGGACTCCAAATTTCTGAGCGTAGAATCTTCCGTTGAATTGAAAAAATGTAGATTTAAGCACTAAGTCCAAAAGTTGCAAAAAACTACTTTTTTCAATTTTCGTGTGTTGTTCAATTTCATCCCAACGTGATTCGATCGTTTCCATCGCAAAATCCACTGGGACGTTCGTAAAAAGTGAAACGACATCCAGTGAGAACAAAACCGTCTCTGGGGGGAGAACAATTTTTCTCATCTCGTCGACGAACTCGAAGCTGTTGTTGATGTGGCGATTTGTGTTCCCAGCTATTTTATTCAAAATACCGGTGATATATATATAGCAAAATATATCACCGGTATTTTGAAACCTTTGAGTCCGGTGGTGGCTTCTATAGCTCTCGAGCGGATCGAACAGGCTGCGTTAGATGAGTTGCGAATGAAGGGGATCTCGCCGGTTTTCTTCAAGCGATACGTTGATGACTGCTTGGTAGCTGCAAGAAGTGATCAACAGACTGAAACTGTCGACACCTTCAATGGATTTCATCAACGGTTACAGTTCACTATCGAGCGCGAATTGAATGGAGAAATCAAGTTTCTCGATACGATTTTGCGGCGGGAAGGAAATGGCATCACAACAGAATGGTTCCCAAAAGACGAAAAAGGCCGCTACCTAGATTTTAATTCGTTAAGTCCATATTCGCACAAAAAGAACACTGTCATAGCTTTAGTAGACAGGGCAATAAGATTATCACATCACACGCAAAATATAGGGAAAAAACACTTAATACAGTTAGAAACATTTTGAACTTAAACAACTATCCACAATATTTTGTTACGAGTATTGTCAAAGAACGAACACATAAAATTTATAACACTTTAAGTATAACCAATAGAAATTCAAACAAATTTGTAACTATTCCGTATTGTTCAGGATTGGGGGAGAAACTTTCAAGGTACTTATGGCAATTTGAAATTAATGTCGCCTTCCAGCCTTTAGATAAAATTAAAAATCTGATCCTAACAAAAACTAAGGACAAAATCCCCAAAAACAAAAATACCAACGTCGTGTATGGAATCAATTGTGGTAAATGTAACAAATCATACATAGGTGAAACTAGTCAGTTCTTGGAAAAAAGATTAAAACAACATAAAACGAATGTATCTACAAAACAAATAAGCACTGGACTAGCACAACACAGTTTGGAAACTGGTCACCTTTTCGACTTCGACAATACAAACATTTTAGAAAAAGTTACAGGCTATAATGCAAGAATCACAGCTGAAACTTTTTACATTAAGATTAGAGGTGACAACAATGTAGTCAATAGGCAGATAGACTCCTGTAATTTTAAGACAGCTTACGACTCTGTAATCAAAAAATTGTCACAAACACTAACATACAAATGTAAACGAAAATCAAAACAAAATGTCCCGAATCAAACTAGTATAGACGAAGGCCAGTAGTTTGTAAGATTTTAAATATTGTAAATTAAGATAAAAACTCATTGTTTAAAATATAATTTTAGTGTCCACTGAAGAGGAGCGAAAGCCATAGTAGCTCGAAACGTCTGGACAACTGGTAATAACGTTTTTGATTCTAAAATCCGCCGAAAAACGTCGATGATTCAAATTACAAATTGTCAAAATTATCAAAATTGTCAAAATCGTCAAAATTGTCAAAATTGTCCAAATTGTCTAAATTGTCGAAATTGTCAAAATTGTCCAAATTGTCAAAATTGTCAAAATTGTCAAAATTGTCAAAATTGTCAAAATTGTCAAAATTGTCAAAATTGACAAAATTGTCAAAATTGTCAAAATTGTCAAAATTGTCAAAATTGTCAAAATTGTCAAAATTGTCAAAATTGTCAAAATTGTCAAAATTGTCAAAATTGTCAAAACGATCAAAATTGTCAAAATTGTCAAAATTGTCAAAATTGTCAAAATTGTCGAAATTGTCAATATTTGTCAAAATTGTCAAAATTGCCAAATTTTCAAAATTGACAAAATTGTCAAAATTGTCAAAATGGTCAAAATTGTCAAAATTGTCAAAATTGTCAAAATTGTCGAAATTGCCAAAATTGTCAAAATTGTCAAATTGTCAAAACTGTCAAAATTGTCAAAATTGTCAAAATTGTCAAAATTGTCAAAATCGTCAAAATTGTCAAAATTGTCAAAATTGTCAAAATTGTCATAATTCTCAAAATTGTCAAAATTGTCAAAATTGTCAAAATTGTCAAAATTGTCAAAATTGTCAAAATTGTCAAAATTGTCAAAATTGTTAAAATTGTCAAAATTGTCAAAATTGTCAAAATTGACAAAATTGTCAAAATTGTCAAAATTGTCAAAATTGTCAAAATTGTCAAAATTGTCAAAATTGTCAAAATTGTCAAAATTGTCGAAATTGTCAAAATTGTCAAAATTGTCAAAATTGTCAAAATTGTCAAAATTGTCAAAATTGTCAAAATTGTCAAAATTGTCAAAATTGTCAAAATTGTCAAAATTGTCAAAATTGTCAAAATTGTCAAAATTGTCAAAATTGTCGAAATTGTCAAAATGTAATTGGCAAATTGTAAAATTGTCGTTATTTTGAAAATTTTTAATGTTTTAAAACGGAAAATATTGTGGAAATATCTGTCGAAAATGACGGAATAATAAACTTCAAGCTCTTTGAAATTTTTAAAAATGTTAAAATTGTCAAAATTGTTCAAAATATATTCTGCGATTTAAGGAATGTTCCACCATCAGAATGCTCTAAATTGTACTGTAAATTTTGTTTTCGCTCCCTGACATATCTTTGTCTATGTCTATGGTGGACCACGCGCTTCATAAACATCACCCCCACCCGTCCATAATTCATTTTTAAATTTATTATTACATTTTCGAGCGGAATGACATTGGTTTGCACAACCCCCTAGGCAGCAGACACTCACAAACCTCGCACACAAAAGGCAATGCCAATGGTGAATACCGAAAGCCCCCCAGGCAGCTAGGCAGCACCGGATGATGAATGGTGACAAGTATTTAGGATTTTCCAAAAAACCAGAAGCCCAATTTCTCATCCCACAAATTTGAAACCACAACGACGACGAATCAGAGTCAGAGTCAGAGTCAACGCAGAGCAGCAGCAGCGCCTATGCAGCATGTAAACGTCACGCAGTCTATCTATTCTAGTCTCCACCAGTTTTGAATGAGAACTATGAGTCTTGTGGGTTGTCTGTCTGCTGCCGGATCGTCCGGAACCGGAACTCCACTTCTCTGGAAATGGGATAAATCTGTTCTGTTCTGTCTTGCTTGCCCCGGAACTTTGGAAAGTGTGACCTGGCAGTGAAATTATGTTCTCTATCTCTATTTTTTTTGTTTCGTTCAAACAGGAAAGAAAAATTCCGCACTTTACCGTGTGTACTTACTTCAAAAAGCGATTTCGGTTTCATTTGGTTTGAAACATTTTCATTATTTCTTATGCTTTTGTTTCGGTTAGTACACTCCAGTGCTGATAGGAAACCTGTTAGAATACTGATAAAAATTTAAATTAAAAAAAAAATATTCTACGTAAACTCGATTATCCGTAATTCGATTATCCGTGTATTTTGACTCGATTATCCGCTCAAATTTTTTTCGTGATTTCATAAAAATTGGAAATAAATAATAAACCAATAATTTTGCTCTCGTTTTAAAGTGAATGTTATTGAAACTAAAAAACCAAAAGTTTTTCAACAAATTATTAAATTTACACTTGATGTTCGAGTTGCTCTGCAATTTCCCCAACTTGGATTGTTTCTATATTGGCAAACTCCGAGTGATAATACATAGTAACAAAATCATTCAACGCCGAGGTATCGGAATGAATCTCACCGCTTCTTTTATCATATCGATTGGTAGATTCACATTTGACGAAGAAAATGTAACATAGCCATTATAGAATGAGAATCAATATTGAAATTCAAAACACTCATAATTTCTTACTCATTCCATGATTCATCACATCGATTTTAACGTCTTCTTCTTGAACGGTGTTAAGTCAAAATCTGCCTCTCTGAATGGCAATTTCCATGATAACTGTCGTAGCCTTCCCTTAATTGTGTTCACAATTTTCCAAATCAGTAGCGACAAAATCACAAAACGTCCATACGGTTTAAGATTCGTTACTAGAATGAGTCTTAAATATTCCAATCTCCTCTTGCACAGGATTCTGATATTTCCATCTCAATTTACTTACCACCACAGAGGAAAATGTCCCTTTTTTGCAAAAGCTGAAACACTGAGATGATATAGACATCTCCGTGTTGCGTGAATTAATTTTCTTGTTGATTTTCTTAACGACCAAGCATAACTTTTTATAAAACTATATCATTTCATACCAATATTCTCTACAATAACTTCTGTCGAATCAAATGATATATTCATATTTTTTAATCAGAGTCTCATGATTTTTAAAAAACAAAAGTATCAAAATTGATTTACTAGAAAATATTATTTTTATTTGCAAACAATCATCCAAAATCCTATAGAAATCGCATTTTCAGCAGCCACAGCCTTAAATATTGTATTGGGCGTAATCTTTGACCCAACCAATACAACATTTCAAAAATTCAATACATGATACTTTAAAAATTTCAACAATGGGCTTTGCGCGATTTCTAAGATATTTCAGTTCGAATGCCAAAAGTCCGATTTTCGAATCATGGTTGGTTGGCTCCTCCCAAACAACAAAGAGACGGGAGAAATAATCACTGTTTCAGTTTGGTTTCCGGGTGTAATCCTCTTTCACTGATCGTACTCCACTCGTTATCCGAGTTTACATGAGCTGTAAGAGACGCGGACGGCAAGAATGAGAGCTTTCGCATCTGAGTGGGAGAAAAAGAATTCTTAGCCAAGAGCTACCTAGTGTTTCAGTTATACATCTCAGTGTAAATGAAGAGAAAAATTATTCACACTCCAACCACACAATGTGTAAAAAAACAACAAACAGCGCTGCCACATTCAAATCTTTACTCTTTTTGATGATTTTTTAGACGAACAACTAAATGTGCACCAACAACAAAAACGATCATTAGTGGAAAATTTTAAGAAAGTCTGTAGTTTTTTTAAAATTTAGTTTGACTGTTAATACCTTTGCTGTTCTCTCAATTTTTCAAAAATCATAATTAATTAATCATCAAAAATGTGTTTTAAAATTCCGAAGCTTCTTTCAACTGGGTCATTATTTCCCATGATTGACGAATTCACCTGAATCTGAACTCTGTCTTTATCTAAATAAAATGTTCAATCGATATGATTTCGTTTGTCTATTTCTAAACGCTTCTCTTGGTTTATTATTCAAAAAAGGTGAAATCTGTTCTAATCTTAACCAAATCCTCAAAATCTGTCTTCTATGTGGACAGAATCTGTACCAAAAATAATGAAAAAATCTGTACTTTTTAAGATAAATCTGTACTTGTGACTACCACGCCCACTGCTGTTTGCTGTTTTGTTTTTTTTTCTTGCAAAAATAACTGTGGTTTCGTCAAAAAATCACACTGCAAAGAAAAACGATTTTTCAGAAAACCAGTAGATTGGTGGAAATGAAATGCATCTATTCTAAGATTGCATAAATGAAGGCGAAATAAGGGCGCTGTATACGCCTTAATTTATGCAACAGAAGAGATAGAAGGGATAAGAAGTTGGCGGTTCAAATATCATTTGAACCGAAGATTACCATCGGTTGAAGAAGCTTTAACTGTTTTACAACCAATTCAATTGTAGTAAGGTTTTTTTCTTCCAAAAATCTGGACTATTCTAGAGTTTTTGAAAAAACAGGACGATTTCTTAAAAATCAGGACAAATCATGAAAAATCAGGACACTTTTGGCACCATAGCATTGGTTCGGAGAGCAGCGTCTTTTCTCTTGAACGAAGAAAACTGTGTTATCTTTCTTAATTTTCCGCAACACAATGCGCAATAGAATTGTCCTTTTATCAGCGGACCAAACTTGCCCTTATAAGCAGTTATGCCCCATTTAAATCGGTATTTTCGAACTCAAAAAAATCTTTTTTCGGTATGGAAATCCGAGAAATCGGTATGAAAATCGGTATTTTGGGGTGATAAAAAAAATCGTTTTCGGTAGAGACTCTGCAATCTTTTACTTAACTTTGATAATAAATGCCTTATAGTATCTTGTGTTCTTGTTTTTAACTGTTGTTTATACATTTTTAATTAGTTTTTAAGAATTTATAGATGGTTTATACTGTAGGGGAGAGTGGGGATACTTGATCCACTTTTCTTATTTTCACCATATCTTTTAACTCCCCCCCTTCATGAGGGTCAAAAAAAGCAACCGAGGTGTTATACTCTACACTCAAAACTTTAAATTCATAAACAAATTATAATAATAGCGCTAAGTTATTAGATTAGCTTAGCTTAGCTTGATTGACTACTCACATCCACCTTGAATCATTGAACCCGAAATGCTACTCAAGATGTCTGGATGAAGAATTTGAAAGTATTCTAGTATAATCTGTGATTGATTTTTAAATTTGGTTTAAATACAATTAAATGCATTACGGATTCCAAGATCGCAGGCGTGACTAAGAAGAACAAGTTCCACATCGCCAATGGTTGCTACTCCGTGATTGACCGAAGCCATCAATTTTGTGCAGAGGTCAAATGAACAGAACCTGGGATTGGCTACATATTCACAATGCACAAAACTGATGCTCTCTCTTTAAACATCAATAACGGCGCCGGCCACGTCCAAGTAGTCAATAGATAGATTAGGAAAAATGAGAAAGGGATGAAAGTACAAATTTACGCCTAAGGACCGAGGTCACCTCTGCATCCTTGCAAAAAAATTTGGTTGGGAATGTAGGGGAAGGGAAATGATAAGGTAACACTTTTGACTAGTGTTGTGCTGATAGCTTTTTCTGCTGAAATATAATGTTTTATTATAACATCTACCCCCCTCTTACCGACCCAAAGTTAGGAAAAATACTCACGGCACATGAATTCTTTATAAGTAAAACGCCTTATAAAACAATTTGTTAATAAAAAAAATATATTAAAACTTAGCCAGATAAGAAAAAATGTGTTTGAATGGTAATTATGAATAAAACACAATTGAAGTCAATTGTATGTATAAACTTGATTCTTTTATTCATATCTCTGATAGTCGTTGCTGACATCATTTAAAGTTTGAAATGATATTCAAACTGATGTTCTTAATCATATTTATGTGGGAATTTAATAACCAATAAATAGTTTAGAAGTTCTAATAATTTGGTGAAAACTCAGGAATAGAATGAAATAAAAAACATAATTGATTAAACCGTTGGAGAAAACTCGTTAAAATAGAACTTTTATCATTTTCAACAGAAATGGAAACTGTGATCACATATAAAAACTTTGTTATTTTTTGAGCCTTTTTTACTGAAGAATTCATCATGTAACGACTTCCCGTATTTTTTCTTCAACCACAACAAAACATGTAAACATTGCAATTGAACTTAAAATTTGAATTGGTGAAATAACGATTGGATGGTTCATAATCATCGCATCCAAATGACGAAATGTTTTTGGGACATTATTAATATGGCATAAATATTTATTAATAATTTGCCACATTGAAAACATTGTAGTGTTAAAGTTAAAATCCCTACATAGAAGTTTTGATTGACTGATTAGAAAAATCACGAGAATACTTAGCTTTGACGTTTTTGGGGACCAAACAACACGAATGAATGACTCCGAAGGTTCATCCACGATCAGTATGAGCGGCCGACACCACTCCAGGAAGACAGGAACTGGATCAGATTTTCAGATGAGATGAGCTTCACTCTCTTGAAACACGTCGAGAACGTCCAAAAACTTCTTGATAGTTGATGGATTACATAAATAATAAGGACAAACGAACTTTAAAATAAGGGTTTAACGGCACTTGATTTTTTCCGCTGAAACAAAAAACTTTCGTCATCGACGGTCACAGCCTACCGAGTTCTATAATAATAGCGCTAAGTTATTCAAGAGTAACATCTAAAACGAAAAACCTAATGCTAAAACCTCAAAAACCCATCCCAAGTTCAAAATTCAGCTACAGTTTCTCAAAATTTTCTCACTTGTTCATTGAATAAGGTTGCTAGAATTTTTTCATCACGTATCCGGGCCAGACAAATCCGGGCTGTTTTTATTAATAACAACCTTGCAAAATCCCAACTGGCGGAGTTGCCCAGATTTTCCAAGTTTCTGTTGATACAACACCCAATTTCCGTCCCTAATGATTTAATTTGTCCTCGCCAGTTTCTTACGGACGAGCGACAGTAGATTGTTTGTCAATTGGATTTCAAAATTGTCGATCAAAATTCGAGCAATATCCGGGCAATTTTGGTCAAAATCTAGGAACTTCTCATTAAAAATTTTAAAAAATCTTGAAAAAACCTTTAATGAATCTTTTTTTAAACTTGCTCCAATTTTAGACGCATGATAAAAAACTTTAAACACAATTTTTTTAAAATTTGATTTAAGAATGAGGAGAAATCCAGGCAAAATCAAAATCATAGAAATTCAGGTCTAAATATTGAATTTTAAATTTAACCTGTTTTGGAGGTTCTGGTTTCATATTCCTGTACCCAAAATTGAATGTTTTACATGTTTTTGATTTCTGATTCTGTATCATGTTTAGGTTTCTTGATTTTTTGGTCGAATAATCAAAAGAAATTAGTAATGAAAAGCTGTTTTGTAATCCTAGTTCAAATTCGGTTTTGCATTTCAAATCAATTTGAATCATGTTTTTAGAAAATCTTATGCATTTTCATCGTTTTGATAATTGTTTTCCAAATATGTAAAAAGAAGAATTTTGTTTCATATTCAAATTCAAATTCAATAAACTTTAATCTATCATTATTTATACATTTAAAGCTCTTAAATGGCGATCCAAAATTGAAAACTTAGATTTAGATTCATCATTTGAAATGTCTGTCTAATTCAGATTCGCAAAACAGATTAAAAATAAATTATTGAAATAATGAATTAGGATTAAACAAGCACTACAGAATTTAAATTAAAAAAATCATGAATGAGGGTCCAAAACTTGTCTCATAAAATTCTGATCTGGAATTTAGATTCGGAAAACGTATTTTTTTTACATTTCAGAAATCGTTTAGAAATTCGGAAACAGATTCAAAGTTCAATTTTTGAAATCAGGTTCAGAATTCAGGTTCAAAATTTGAAAAATGACTAAGCTTGTGATCATCATAAAATCACAAATATAAAGTATTTTTTTATTTTAATCACCGCACTTACTAATGATCCTTTTCCTTTTTTTTAAACTAATGATCACCGAGAACATCAATCGAAAAAGATCATTAATATAAAGTAGAATTTAAAGTAATTTTCCAAGTTTTGTTGAATGCAAAATATTCCAAATTGTGTTTAAAAAATCATCCACACGATTTTTATTAGGGAATTGATTCTAAATGAGAAATATTTGCTGTTTAAGAAATGTGTACCTGATCTTCACCTTAAATATATGCATAAAATCCTATATTTTCTTGGTGAATTGTTTAACATTATCAATATTGCAGTTTTTTAAAGCCAAATTTTAAAATGAAATCATAATTTTTGTTCAAGTTTACATCAAGCAAATATCTGAATACGAATTTTTTAATCTCTTATTGTCTGTTATTGTTGTTTTCGTTTTCATCAAAGGTTAGAAACTTGGAACTTGCAATAGAATTTGGAAGATTGAGCTTGTTTTCAAATTCAAAAATTTTACCATCGTTGAAAGCTAATTCCAAATTTTGTTCCTAAGGGATTCGTTTTAAAAATTTAGCTCACCTTTCAGGCTAAAGACCACTTTTCTTAAGTTACGATTTAATACGAAAACTATTCATGAGTACTTAAAAATAAATAATCATTTAGATACATGTTTTAATTTTTTTTTGTATTCGTGAATTATTGGGAAAAAATTGTGGGTGAAAATCAGTCACCAAACACCCCCCCACCCCCTTATAGGGAAGAATGCCCTAAGTGGTAAATTCCTGGAAAAAAACCCGACCCCCATGAGTCGGATCTTCCTACGGCCCTGGTTTCAGTAAATAAATTTCTGCAACACATGATTCCTTATAGATGTGATTCTGATAAAGTATTCCTTACAATTTGTTGTGTTTTTAATATCTGAAAACTTTATGTCTTTAAACATACGACTATCTAAAAGAATATGTTTCTTTTCTTTAAAATGTTAGAGTTATTTTATTGAAATGTTGAAACACGTTCACTTATCATAATAGCTTCAAGTGTTTCTTACTTAGCTAACACTTAATATTACTTGGTCGTCTTCAATTTAATTGAAACCCAATATTTTCGATAATCTTGCTTAGACTGGAATATATCTTACATTTCGTACCAAAATCTCAGAAATCGGTATAAAATCGGTATGTTTTGCCAATAATCGGTATTCGGTATATCCAGATTCTTGGTCGGAAATTTGCTCAAAATTCGGTAAAAAATACCGATAAATCGGTACATGTGGCGTCGCTGCCTTTAAGGCAATGTAAAGTTAGAATCCGGAATCACTTATTGTGTTGCAGCAGCATCAACAGTAACACATACAAAAATTCTTTAACAGCGGTTCGTTAAAATAGACGCTTTCTACCTGTGGTAAAGTTTTCACGGTGTTTTGTGCAGTAACACAAAAGTTATTGCAGATGAAAGCCGAAAGGAAAGAAAAATCCGCACACTCATATTGATAACGTTAAAAATGTTGATCGATTTTGATAAACTTTGGCCAGGCTCTAGAAAACATTATTCCACTTATTCTAAAAAAGTTTTGAGATGAAAATTTGAAATTTGATGAAGTTATAGCTAGTTTTGTGAAGCAATCTCAATTTTTTTCTTTCTTCTAACAACACAGAATAAATCTAGAGGATTCGCTTTTTTAACTAGGAAGGACAAAATCGTGCAGTCAAAAGAAATAAAATTGATTTCTTTTGGAGCAATTTTATCGGAGTTGAAGTGAAGGTAGGAGCGTGATAATTGTTAATGTTCATGGCCCGAACATTAAACCACAGAATTTTTTAGCAAAAGTAGGAGCGGTAGTAGATAAAGCAAAATTCAGAGATAATATAATGCTAGTTGGGGACTGGAATGCACAGATAGGCTCTGACGAAGTTGAGACAGAAGAAAGCTAGTGATAGGAGACAGACTAGGGTTCAAGACGAATAACGATAATGGTGAGGCTTTCAAAATATTTTTGCAACTGCACAAACTAAAAAACATATCTTCTATGATAGGGGTAGACACTTTCGAAACATGGAAATGCAAGAACAAGTCAAGTCAAATAGATCATGTATTAGTACCGATTAGAAATAACATTCATATGAGATGCATTAAAGGTTACTGGACGAGGATAGAAACTGACCATAAGCTTATAGTGACAGTTCTAAGAAATGCGTTAGGAACACAGCAGAAGAAGAAACAGAACGAAAAGAAAAGAATCCTAGAGACGTCTGCACTGAAGCATGATACAATCAGGGAGAGTTATCACAAGGAGTTGAAGCGTCTAGAGGAAGAAGTAGATTGGAAAAATCAGGATTTAGATATAGTGTTTAGAGAAGTGACAGGGAACATGAAAAAAGCAGCAGAGGTAGCGCTAAGATCTTCAAGACCTCCGTTAACCCCCAAAAGGAAAAGAGCTTTAGCCAAACTGAATCTGGCAACAAGAATAGCGAATAAGTTTCCAGATGTGCAATTCTACAAATTCAAAGTAAGGGAAAGAAAAATAGAGTTTTTGGCAGCAGTTAAGGATTACGAGGAAAAATCCATTACCAAATTTTTCAAGGAAATAAACGATTTTGATGTAGGCGTTAGAGTTAGGAAAACTTATGCTTTCTTGAAGAGGTTTAGAAAAAGAAAAGTCTAAAGAAAATAAATATGCCCATCAAAACTTGGAACGAAATTTTGAAGTCAGGAGAAGGGGAAGCAGATATTAGGCTGTGGAAAGACGAGGATACTTGTCCCTTAACTGAGCCACCCAGAAAAGAAGAGATGGAAGCAATACTGAAAAACCAATGCAATGGGAAGTCTGCAGGTAGTGATGGGCTAAAAATGGAGCTAATTAAATACGCCGATGAGGCAACATTAGACGCACTAATGATTCCAAAGATCAGGAATCCCAAAGTAGCTAACGACTATCGTAGGATAAGCTTATGTAACGTAGTTTATAAACCATATGCGAGATGGCTCAGAGGTAGGTTAGGGCAGTTTGCACAAGAGATAGATTTGTCACAAGCAGCATTTGTAGAAGGAAGATCAACAGAAGATAACATTTTTTTAGCACGTAGAATTATGGAGGAGTTTTGGAATAGTGGGAAACCATTGTGGATTGCGGCACTAGATATTAGTAAAGCTTTTGACAATGTAAACTTGAACGAGCTTCAGAGAATTTTAAAAGAATTAGAAGTCCCAGCACACTTAGTTCAGAGAGTCGTTACTTGCATTAAGGATGAAAAAACTAGGATACTTTGGCAGAATCAATGGTCAGAAGAAGCTGACAGAAGAAAAGGGATTATACAAGGGTGTCCATTGTAACTATTTCTTTTCATACTGATAATGCAAAACGTTCTACGTAAAGTTGAGAATAGGGTGACCGAATTGAAGACAGTAAGACGGGGAAATGTTGAGGTTCCTCTAATACTAGCGTTTGCAGATGATCTTCTTATTATAGCTGAAAACAAAACACAGTTAGCAAAAATAATGAAGGAAATGGAAGAACAGTTAAAGGAAGTGGGATTGGAGATCAATGTCAGTAAAAGCCAAATACTTATAAGAGAACCAGTTGACAAGGGAGAACAGGTGAAGACAGTAGAAATTAATGGCAGTAGGTTTAATGTATGTAGCTCTATTCGATATTAAGGAGTGAATCTAACCTCAAAATTTAATAGGCCAGAGGCGGTAAGACTAAGATGCCAGAATGCTTTGAAGGCAGCTAAAGTAATTGTAGAATTCTGCAAGACGTACAAACCATCAGAAGAATTAGGAAAGCTTATGTACAATGCAGTTATAGCCCCCTCAATGTTATACGGAACCAAGGTCGCTACTCTTACCAAAAGAAATAGGATACAACTAGCAAAATTTGAAAAGCAGATTTTATTAGAGATATGGAATAATTGTAGGAAAGTTCCAGGAGATAAGTTTAATGTAAGGAGAATTCTGAAGGGAAAAACCATCAATAGTAGGGTTCGGAGTGGCAGGTTAAAATATTTGGGACATATATTGAGGAGGGAGAACGATCACCCCCTCAGATTAGCTAAAGATCTTAAGTTCGATAGTAAGAAAAAAGGTAGGCCCAGCTTCACCTACAACATAGGGATAGAACAGGACATGCAGAGGTATGGTATAGATCCAGAGGTTTGGTTGAATTTAGCAAAAGACAGAGGGAAATTCGCACACCAAGTAGACCAGATATATAAATATAGCGAGAGTGAAATTTCAGAAGGCACAGAATCAGAAAAAGAGGAAGAATAACAAGTCAGGATAGATAGAGGATCTATTCTCTCAATGCGGATGACTGCAAAATTAATTTCAAATAATTTAACTATGCTCTGTTTAATGTTAATTTTTATTGGAGGATCAGGAAACATTGAAAAACGTACACTACCTTTTATGCTCAGTGGTTAAAAGGAACTTTTCCAAATTTTAGCTATATAGGACTTCAACTTGATATTAGATCCAACTCTCAGTTTCAAAAGTCAGAAAAAAGGATCGTAATCAAAAATATCATCAAACTTGAAAGAATATAAAAATTAAACATTTAAGCAAAAAGCATGCCACCTGAAATTTCGAAACATTTAAGTATGGAGAAAAATATGAACCAATACACAAAAATAAATATAGATAAAAAAAACAATCTATCAAGCACAAGTGAGTTTAAGAAAATAACAATTGATCTCGATCAACAAAAATAAAATCAAGATCAAAGAAAATCAGCTTTTAAATTTACGTTCAAATATAACTGAAAATCAAGATTCATAAAGCCAAATTCAGAATATAAATTAACAATAAAATTCAGAATTAATTTTAACTGTTTGGATTACAGTTTCTTATCTTACGATCATAAACTTAAATTTCAAATAATTTGTGATTGTTTTAAATTTTTATTTCAAATACTCAAAATAGTTTTGCCTTCATTCAAGGTTTCAAATGCTAAGAGAAAAGAAATCCAAATACATGACAGTTTAAATTATTTTGTTTTAATTTCCTAATTTATAGTGCAATTTGCCAATCCCTAACTGAAAATTTTAAATAATGGGATGACACAAATTTTAAAGATATTTTCAAACATTATATTGATTAGAAAAGGGTTGCTGTAAAATGAGATGAATAGTGACTTTTCCTGAATTGTTTAATATTTGTCAAACTCAGCTCTGTCAATTCACAATAAGATTCAATAAGTACAAAGTCCGAAAAAACGACATTTGAAATAATGAAAAAAAATTAAAAATTAAGTTTATTTTCATTATTATTTAAATGTTCTGGTTTTTCTATTCTGACGATCATGCTTAAAGGAAACTTCAATTTATCTAAATACAGAGGTAAACACAAATCGAAAAGAAAACTCAGTTTATGACGACTCCAGCAAAAAAGATCCTTTTTCTGTTCAAATCAATCTTCAGCAATTTTAAAAAACTTGATCAGATAGGAGTTTTTGAATAGGAATGATGGCTAAACCAAATTAAAACTTGATAGATTAGGCGTTCTTAAGTTACCGGAAGAAAATAAGTTCGCTAACCAAAAGTTAGCGCAACTTATTTGTAAATTGAACTATAATTCTGGATTTTTTTCTGACACAAGGGTATCCACTTGCTTTTATCCACTCAAAAGGAAGGCTGACTAAGAAACAGTGACAAAATATAAAAAAAAATCTCAAAAATACAGGCTCAACAAAGTTTGCCGGGTCAGCTAGTAACGTATATTCCATTGATAATAACATGCATCTATCCATCTGCTCGTATTTCCGGTCCATCGAGAGATTTTGAGTAATAATGAAGCGGAAGCTAGACTAAGTTTAATAATCCAAATGCCCGATCCGGATATGTCCGGTAAAAAATCTGCAATCCCTACTATAATTACTCAACAGCCAAATAAAAACCTTGTAGGGTAGATTCATCGAAAAAACTTACTAAAATAGCTCTTAAAGTTATTTTATGTTTAAAGTAATTGGAAAAACAATCATTTTACCTAAGTATTTTTTCTCCGAAGGCAGCTATCGAGCATGTGGCTTTCGTAGAACGGAAATCATAAAAACCGAGTGTGCCTGGCGAAAGTCTTCTCAATTTGCCGAGATGTACGTTTCCTATCACACACCCGAAAGGAGAGAGAGAGCGAAAAAACCCGTGATGTGTTTCCGCAAGAATCAACCTCAGAAACAAAAGTCTTAGCCCGGAACTAGAAACAACCCAAGCACATCCATCTCGACCATATAGCAAACACGAGAGTGAGAGCTTTTGCTGCTGTTTTTTTCTAACTTTTTTTGCCTAGCCAACCTTCTTCAATCGCCGATTTTTCGGTTTTATATTGTTCAATTAAATTTATGAGGTAATATAGTGAATTGAATTTAGGTTTAGTCTGAGTCCCGAGGCTAGGATCCGAAACGATGGACGGGCTCCGGATGAAATTTTCGACCGAGAAAGCGTTTTTCCGTTTCCGATTTTTGGTTTGAGTTCTCTAGTCTTATTTTTACTTTTGTTTTCCCAATTCTAACAAGACGCCCGTGTCGTTTGTTTTATGGCTGTTTGTTGAACCGTAAATCGTGATTTCCTCCAGTGAACATGTCCTCAAAGATTCATTTTAAGACTGATCAACGAAATGTCTCGGAATTGAGATTTATTACACATATAAATGAGTGAGGGTACGGTAGTGAAAAAAAGCTAAACCATGCAATATCGGGGGGCCCTTGCTTGATAGGAAAATGTGAATCCGAAACAAATTACCAAAAACATAAAGAGACTGTCACATTTTTAGGTTCTTGACATGTGATTTTGATTGGATGCTGCTGTATGCTGCTTGCTAATGCTATCAAGATTGCATTAACATTTTGATGATCATAAATTTGTTGAGCATAATTATTATGAGTTCACAGCTCGGCATTTTTCTAATTGAGATTGTTTAACTACATATTGAAAAATATGGCAAACTAGGACTGAACTGGGTGTTCTGAATCCTTTGAAATGTTCTGAGCTGTGCTGCAAATAATCAGTGTCAGTTTGAAATTATCAGTTGAATTTATTGCAATGTTTCGGTCAGTTCAATTTCAACTGGATTCACACGAGAATGAACAGAAAGCTTAACCTCGAAAGCACTCTGCACCAGTGTTCAAAGAGTCAAATTCATTTATCACAATACAACTTTAATGAAACAAAAAAAAAACATGGTTTCCTTTGATGTTTCAGCTTTGTTTCCAAGTGTTCCCGTTAAAGAAGCTTCTAATCTGTTAGAAGATTGGTTGCTTCAACAACACAATGGGAGCACTTGGAAACTCAAAGTTAGAAACTACAAGAAATTGGTGGACTTGTGTATGGGACAAACCTTCTTTAAATTCAGAGATTTGTTCTATAGACAAACAAAGGGGGCACCAATGGGAAATCCTCTGTCTCCATTCTTGTGTGAACTGTTTATGGCTCATTTGGAGGAGACTCTAGAAAATCAAGATTTATTACCCGAAAAATGGTGGAGATACGTCGATGACGTTTTTTGTGTAGTAAACAAAGATTTTCTAGAAGAACTTCTAACATCCCTAAACGGTTTGCATAAGAATATTAAGTTCACTTGCGAAATAGAAGAAGACAGGAAATTACCTTTCCTGGATGTTCTGGTAAGGAGAGATGATGGCCTATTCCAATTCGAAATCTACAGAAAGCCGACAAACACCATGAGGGTAATACCGAGCACCTCGAACCACTCGTTCCAGCATAAGATGGCGGCGTTCCACCACATGATCCATCGGATGAACTCCATTCCCCTATCAACTGAAGGAAGAGAAAAGGAACTTCAATATATTTTCCAAACGGCTAATAAAAATGGATACCAAAATAGATCCATTCAAGCCATTATAAGGAAGAAAGAAAGATTGCTCCAACGGAAATCTTTCACTACTTTAACTCCTATTCAGAAGGAGTTTCAACGAAGGTCCATGGAGTTCAACAGTGTCAACGCAGTCGAATTGCGACACAAGTTGACAAAGTTCGATATTGAACTAGTGTTCATTAGCTCTAATAATCAACTGAAATCCATCTTAGGATCGACAAAAGATCCAGTGGAGCTCCTTCATAAATCTGGTGTGTACAAAATTAGTTGTTCCGACTGTGATAAGGTGTACATTGGACAAACCAAAAGGAAGTTGATTGATAGATTCGAGGAACACATGGCTATAGCTAGATCTGACTCAAAGAAGAAAATTCTCCCTTCACAGAATCCTAGATCTGCAGTAGCTTTACACATGTGTGAATCTGGTCACTCTATCGATCGAGGAAATGTCTCACTGATCCGGTCTTTGAATAGTAATTCGCTTAAATTGGATGTTGCTGAAAGCATTGAAATCTTCAATGAAAAATCAGTTCATCTCTTAAACGGAGACACCGGACCAGTGCACACTTGGTTGTTCAAATTCTTAGGTAAAAAGAAATACAATAATTTACCTGACAATGCCCAAAATCGGGTAGAAAATAATTTAGCACTACCAGAAAACACCCAGAATAGGGTAGGTAGACCCAAAAAACAGACAACGGCACAACAGCCGAGCATTCGGAGGTTTCTGCTACCTAGTAGTAGCTTACCTAACCCGGACAATATAAGGGAGGGAAACGATACACATTCATCAATCGAAAACATTCACTGAAGAAGGTAGTAAGTTGCTATCGAAATACTGGTATATGAACTTTTCATTTACCGTGGTTGAATTAAAAGGAATCTTTCGATTGCTTTGATTCAGTTGAATCATTCAACCAAGTAGGCTCATACCACAACAGAGAAAAAAAAAACGCTTTCTTCTCTATCTATTTGGTCAGGAGCATTAGAGTGCCTCAAATGACCCAACTTTTCAAAAAGTTATGCGCTGCAGGCTAAAATTGATCCTAGGCCAAGTACAAAATCTCATGCCAAATTTGGGCCAGATCGGATCACGGGAAGGGGTCGCTCAACGAGCCTGAAGTTTGAATGGGATTTTGAGACATTTTGTTCGGGAGAAACATGAAAAACCTGTTTTTCATCATTGGTTCCCTTCGGCCGATTTCTTTCAAAAAAAATTTACGCAGAAAAATTTACTCACATCATAAATCACATAATCGATCTACATGTGCCGAAACGTCTTGCAGCTGAAAATACTTGCGCGCCTTGGATAACCAAAGCTTTGAAACGCTTGAAAACTATGAAGCGCAAAGTTCTTCGAAACTACAACAGGTTCAATCCTCAAAGGATGAATTTCGCAAGCTGAATTCAGCGTTTAAAATAGCCAGTGCCAAATGCTACCTGAATTACTTATCTCGATTGCAACGGAATTTTAAACAAAACCCAAAGTCTTTTTGGAAACACGACAAAGACCAGCGGAAAGATTCTGGATTACCAACTAACATGTTTCTGGATGACGAGACGGCCTCGTCGGAACACGATATCCTCAGAACGAATAGCTAGCGCAACAAGAAACGTTCCATCCTTGAATACCCTCTTAAACAACATCTCTTTTGATGAAGAAACTATTCTGAAGGCGACTGTTAAACTGAAAAATTCTGTTTCCGCGGGCCCCGATGGTATACCAGCTACGTTTCTGAAATGCTTCATGCCTCATTTAGTAATTCCTATTAAATGCATATTTGACGCATCGCTAGACAAAGCGATCTTTCCGTCGTTGTGGAAGATTGTTTTTATGTTCCCGATTTACAAAAAAGGCGAAAGGAGGGATATTAATAATTACAGAGGAATTTCGGCTTTGTGTGCAGTAGCAAATTTTTCGAACTTGTTACCTTTGACCCTATTTTTTCGTTTTTCAAGCAATATATTTGTAATGATCAACATAGATTTATGCTCAAGCGCTCTACGACCACGAACTTATTGACATTCACATCTTTTGTGCAAGACAGTTTTGCTGCTGGTTTTCAAGTCGATGCAATTTACACCGATTTGTCAGCTGCTTTTGACAAGTTGAACCACGAAATAGCTATTGCGAAGCTGGAGAGGCTGGGAATTTGCGGATCCTTATTAGATTGGTTTCGCAGTTACCTCATAGGACGCAAATTCTCTGTAAGATCTGGTAACTCATGTTCCGAACAATTCTCTGCCACATCAGGCGTGCCTCAAGGCAGTCACCTTGGCCCAGTAGTGTTCCTGATTTACTTTCATGACTTGCTTTTACTACTTGACGGTCCAAAACTCGCCTATGCAGATGATCTAAAGCTATTCTGTACTATAAATGGTTCTGGAGCTACTGTACTTTTACAGCGACAGTTTGACAATTTTGCCAAATGGTACGACGACACTTGCCTGCCATTAAACCGCAAAGAATGCTCGGTCATCACCTTTTCCCGTAAACGGCATCCCATAACTGTCGATTATTTTCTTGGAAACCAGACAATTTCTCGAGCAAAGCACTTAAAAGATTTAGGAGTACAAAGCATCGACAAAGCATCGAGAAGTTTGGGATTTCTTTTTCGCGTCACTAAGACTTTAAAGACATTCACTGTCTGAAAAGTCTCTATTGTAGCCTTGTTCGCTCAACCTTGGAGTATACATCTGCTGTATAAAGTCCCTATTATCAGAATGGTGTTGATCGAATCGAGGCCATCCAAAGACGCTTTATGCGTTACGCTTTAAGACACTTGAATTGGCAAAATCCATTCCGCCATCCACGATACGAAAATCGTTGCTACTTCATATCTTTGGACACGCTTCAAGCCCGGCGAGCTACCATTCGAGCATTATTTGTCTCCGATCTGCTGGCTTCGAATATAGACTGTCCCATGCTGCTGGAAACTATCATCCTGTGCGTTCGACCTCCAGGACTAAAAAATCGGAACCTTCAGCTTCACATTCCTCTTCGCCAGAACAACTATGGAGCCAATAGTGCCCTGATTGGTATTACAAGGACATTCAACCGTTTCTCAGAGCTCTTCGACTTTTATACCTCCAGGAATATATTTAAAAGAAGAATTCTAGCTACGTTAAGAACTGTGTAGTCTGTAGTATGTATTTTTTTTGTTAATTTTACATTAATGTTACTTTTAAGTCTAATCATTAGGATCAATACGTGATCCGTTTATTAACAATAAAAAAAATGTCCTCAAACTATGAAAAATAATGACAAAGTGATAAAAATCTGCAAAATTTCATATCTTTCAGATTGTTATCGTTTCTACTACATTTGTTATAAGTTTGCCATGTTATGACATTTAATTGTTAATTCTTTGTAATAATTTTGGCAATAGTTTTTAATAGCTTTATGCCATAATTTTGTATTTTTTTATCACATTTGTCATATTTTTGGCTAAGGTTCATAGATTTTTTTGTTATTTGATTGTTGAATAAATGTCATATTTTTTCTTAATTTTGACTGATGAAAACATCATATTTGTAAGATTTTCGACATAATTTTTGTAATGTTTTGGTAATTTTTTGCTATCGGATTATTAAAATTTTGCTTTATTTTTGTAATATTTTTCATATTTTGTCATATTTTTATCACATTGGTCAAGTTTTTGTCTAATCTGTCAGATTTCTGTCAGATTTTTGTCAGATTTTTGTCAGATTTTCAAGTAAATTTTTTGTCAAGTATATGCCATAATTTTGGCATATTTGTTAGATTGCTGTCATTTTATTGTCAAATTTTTGTCATATTTATCAGATTTTGGTCATACTAAATATTGTCATAATTTTGTCATGTTTTCACCATACTTATCACATTTTGTCATTTTTTGTCATGTTTATGTCATATTTGTCAGATATTCGTCATGTCGTCATCAAGAAATTTATATTCATCCCTTCCCCGCCCCCTCTGAATAATCGTATAGTCTTAGCGGTTTTCAAATCGTGTTTTCTTTTCGAATCCCAATTCACAATTTTCAAAAATGGCATAAATAAATGCCTACTGAAATTATCAGCAACTTTAGCAGACATTGATTGAATGCTAAAGCTGCATTTACTGATCGAATGCAGTGAATGCTAGAAATTCCTAAGCAAAGACGCTTTCTTAGCAGTCGAGTAAAACAAGTTAGTTCGGGTTTACAAGTGAGCTTTCTACTGACTGATAGAATGATAGACATATTAACCCTCCAAAGCCGTTCGGGTCAATATGACCCGAAGCGCACATTTCAAACATCTTTATCATCATTCCAATATACTGATGAACTGGTAGTTTTGACAGACCAAGTATGTTCTATGAAAATAATGATCAAATTAACGCCAAAAAACTAAAATTAGAGTTTATAAAATCGGTTCATTGAGAAATGAAATACAGCTAAGCAAAGATTTTGCTGGATGTCGTTTTTTGAAAGTAAGACTTTTTTCTACCGGAAGATCTGTCATAGCGGTAAAAACTTTCATTGGACCCCAACATATTTATACATTGTCGGATAGATGGATTCTTGACAATTTTATACATCAATGAAATAATGAAATACAGAAAAGCTGTCAGAAGTTATGAGTATTTTAAAAATAAAATTGATTTTTCGGACTTTTAACTTTCTGAACCAGTTTCTGAAATCCTGGTAATACATATCGACTTTATTTTGAAATGTTGAGTAATTAGAATACATTACCTACACAATGAATATAATATCATCAAAATCGGTTAACATTTACAGCCAGGAGAACGAAATCAAATTACAACGCATATTTCCCCGAAACGGATATTTAGCGAACGGCTTTGGAAGGTTAACAAAGATTGCCGTAAGCATGAAACATGTATTTGAATAAATAAAAAAAAGTAAAACGACCATTCTAAATAGAAATTTATATATGTTTTATATTACAGGAACTCTATGGAGCCACTTTTTTTTAAACAAACTATCACTAGATGTCTTAAAGCCATTTTTCTACTAATAAATTTTAACACTTCCAAATTCTACTACAGTGAACAACCAATATGGCTTATTGCAATTCAAATTCCTAAATATACATGTGTCATTTCCATCGGATCGGATAATAGAAATTTTGCATACTCAAAGATTTTGAAATATCATTATAAAGCAGTTACATTCTTCAAATCCAGCTTCAAGTACCTGGATAGGAATTGTCTAAGAAAAATATAAAGGGTAATGTTACAAGCAGATAAAAAATATGAAAGGTTCCCTTCGAATTTTTTCATCTCCCAACTATTTTAAAATAAGCTTGATACATTTGTTTTCTTACACCTTTAACTAACTTCTGTCGTGAGACGAGAAACTAAGTAAAAAAATAAATAAAATGAAAATTTTTTACGAACTTTTAAATATAGCAGCTACCATTGAGGATTAACAGAAAACAACAAAAACATAAGTACTCTCTGGAGCCACTTTTCCCAAAAAACTGACTAGCGAAAATTTCTTGATGTTTGCTAGGCTTTCAGTGCCCCTATTGATTGGTTTTTTATGAATTATTATTTTATTAAATCCATATCAAGAAGGTTATTTAAGTGAAGATAGTACAGTGGAAAAGTATGGTGAAAAAACATTAGCCTGTTTTCTATTAGCTTATTCAATGAAGGCTACCCTTTGTTTATTGCTAATCAAAAACTTTACTCTGAAATCTGCGTACCATCTATTTTTCTTCAAAAAGGGTGTTTTAATCGAGCACGAATTAACTCAATGAAATTATTAAATGATGTAGTCTGCAACAATCAAAACCATCCATTACTCTCTGGAGCCACCTTTTCTTCGAAACTGAACTAAGTGTAGATCAAATAAAGCGATTTAAAGCCACACATATTAAATTTATTTAAATTTTAATCCGTTGAATGAAATCAATCGTCATTTTGGAAATCTAACTTTTCAAATTGACTCATTTATTCAAACGAAAAATGCTGAGACTGATGTATTTTGTTTCGCTTTTAAGGCAAAAAGTCTAATTGTTTCATCATAACCATTTCCAATCTTCTCAGAATATCTTGTTTCCTTATGATTGATTCAAAAGAAATCAAAACCCACTTTAGATCTACATAAAGCATGATTTAAGGTTTTTTTTTTGCTAAAATTTAAGATAAACAGTATTTACAAAGATGTTTTTAAAAAAAAAGCACAAACAATCTGGTACCAAGGATCATCACGACTCCCGTATAAACTATGTATATCTCGAGTAAGAAATTTATGAATAATTGATCGTTTTTTTCTGTTGTAAATAATTTTTTTTAATCAAATCAGCAATAAAGAAGACTTTCTTAAATTTCAATCATTTCTAGAAGCAATTAAAGATTACTGACAGAGTGAGAATATTTCATGAAAAATTAAATTTTATCAACGTTTTCTCAAATTTAGCAACTTATTTTCGAGCTACCATAAAGTGCACTTTAATAATCCTTCACATTAATCTGCACCGGTCCAGACGCCACCACTAAAGTAGGAATGTGACAAACAAGTGGAAATTTATTGCGCCGGAGACGAGACACAAATTTTACGATGACGAGTCCTCCTGTGTATATGTGTTAGAATGTAGCGAAACTCCCGCTTTTTTCTCCCCCGGGGGAAGGGCCAGGATAGGAGCGAATTTACGGTAGAATGGTTCGATGCACACCTAAACGGGGGACCGATTCTCAGTGATGCGGATGCGGTTTGCGGATTGCCTGCCTTTTGCATCAATATTAAAGCCAACAATATTACTGAATTTTGGTAGATGTGGGCATCTTTAAAGTGGAAAGTGTGTAAGAACATTTACAAAAAATAGTAAAAAAAAATTTTTTAAATAAAATAATCGTGTTTTTTTTAATTTTCGGGTCACAAAAATGAAAGCTCTCGTGAGCGTATTTCATGATACCAGTCTCATTCAATTTTAAACATAACAGAATTGTCACCCATAAAAGTGCTAGAGTAGAAATTAAATTTTAAATCCCACTTGATTAAATCAGTTTCCGGCTGGATCATCGCTACTGATGCTGTTGTTGTCCATCATCCAATCCTCGGCTCATTGTTGTTGTTGTTGGCTGGAAACTGGAAGTTCAATTTTAAGCTTGTGTTTTTTTTCCAGCCCAATAGACTCAATCTACCCATTCTGTCCATTGACGAAACACGAATCCTTTGAGGTTGTAATCCGTTTCATGCAGACAGACAGACATTCGATGAATGGGACTTTTCACCATCTGAATGGGCTGAGGGAGTTCATGTTCTATCAACCGGCAGAGGAGATTATGGTGAATCATTGAATGGTCTGGTCATCTTATGATTATCTTTTTTTACGTTCTTAACTTCCACTGTGTTCCCTTTTCGATTAATTCAGTTTTCAAAATATTTTATTTAATTGTACGTTTAAAAAACGTTGTTTTGAATAAAAATTTCAATGTAATTAATAAAGTAAAAAAAATCGGAATCCAGATGCAGCTTCGAAAATGTGGATTGAAAACAGAATTAATTGAGAAAATTTTTAGGAAAACTAGCTGACCCGGTAAACTTCGTTTTACCCGTTACTTGATAAATCGTTGGAAAATGTTTACAGTTCTTTAACGTGTTCGTGAATCCGTTTTCATGAAAATCGTCTTCAAGTTGTTCGAGTTTTGTCCCGTATCTAGTTGATTTTGTATAGGAACCCCCCTTGCATAAACAGTAATAATCTCGAAACTATTATAAAAACCATCTATGACCCGAAAACCCTCGGATACCAAATTTCACTTCATTCCAACCGACCATTCATACGTGATGGTGTTACAAAGAAAACGCCTCCATTTTTATGTATAAGATAATATCATATTATTTAAAGTTTTTAATTTAAAAATAAATGTCATGTATATGAATTCTTAATATAAAAGTTATCCAAAAAAGCTGCGCATGATGAGCATATTTGAAAAAAAAAAATTACTTATCGTATATGTTTGTAGATTATCGAAAAGGTATATGTATCCAGATTAATTATCCTAACTAAAAAATTGATGGTTGCAATGGATATGTATATTGTTATCTTTGAAAACAAAGTTTGGCCGAAATTAGATATTTTGGCACTTAGTCGGTTTTCCGAAAAACGGCTGGTATTCCGAAAAACAGTCAAGTTTCCAGTCGATTTTTGGCCAACATTTTTTTTCAGAGATAACGTCTGATCTCGACGTTTCATGCATATCTAAGCCATTTGACATTAAAATTAAAATTTAGTTTTTTCCAAATTTCCTCTGGCTCCCCCTTTGGTGATTTTTGAAATTTTAAAGTCGGAAATTTTTTCGAGATAACACCAGATTTTGACGTTTTATGCATTTTTAAGTCATTTATGTCAAGAATTTGGTTTAGCTGACCATTACGATTTTTTTCTAGATATCTCCTGGCTAGGGGTCCAATATATTTTGCGCACGATTTGACCATCGTTTTTTGTTTTTTTTTTTCAGTGGGCAGCTTTTTTATTTTGTAGAAACAAAATTGGACCTGCTTATAAGTTAGCTAGATGAACCGGTCAGATAAATTTATGTTATTTATCATCATCATCATTATTATCATTATTTATTTCGTTACCATAGATTAAAAGTACTTCGATGATATTTTGAGCTATTATTTCACCTTCATCCTTTCTAGAGGTCTACTGAATAGTGAGTTTCTGCCTACGGCGGAATATAGAATATTGACTTCATTCTCGGACGAGACGTGAGTCCGAACAGTCGTGTTTAGTCTTCACTCTGGGCAGCAATTTTTTCCGTTCGGCGTTTTTGACGCCACGTGCTTTTGTTTCGTGTAACTCGGAATCTCAGGATTTAAAATGGAAATCGGAGTGCGAAAGAACACTTTGAAGTTGTGTTTCGATGTTGGGACGGTCGCGCCAACGCATCTGGAAGTTTTGAAGTTTATTACTGGGACATTGAAGCTGGGAGTTGGAGATCTACATTCAGTCTACAAAGATGAGAACGACAGCCATTTTTATTTGAAGTTCTTTGACGAACCAAAGTTTACGGAATTCTGGAACGCCGTTGTGAAGTCCTACGTATTTGCGTTTGACAATAAGACACAGGAAAAGGTTACTCTGGAAATGGCCAGTCGTATATTCCGGTACGTGAGGATTTTTAATCTTCCCCCCGAAATAGACGACAAATCAATCGCTCAAGTTCTCGGACAATTTGGCATGATCCGCCAGCATGTTCGGGAGCGCTACCCGCAACAATTCAATCTGAACATTTTCAACGGAGTGCGTGGAGTTCACATGGAGGTCGCCAAAGAAATTCCCCCAAGTCTATTTATTGGACACTTTCGAGCTCGTATTTACTACGACGGCTTGAAACACCGTTGTTTTCATTGCAAGGAGGAAGGTCACCAGAAGGCTGCATGCCCGAAGCTTTCGTTAAACGCTTCGGGTAGCAGTAATCCCAAGTCATACAGCTCGGTCACTGCTATGGGAAGAACATTACCCGGCCCAGTAACGAATGTTCCTTCGATTTCAAGCAGCATACAAATTTTGAACAAAACCACGAAACCAGACACAACTGTAACTTCTGCTCTAAACGAAACGGCAACAACAAACAGTAAACTTGTAGGTGCGGATCAACAACAACCAGAAGGAAGCAAAGAGTATCGTGTGCTTCAGCAGCCCGCTGAACATGTGGAAACCGAACAAAAAAACAGCAGCTCGAAACAAGCAGCCAAACGCACAGCGACGATAACTTCAACCTCATCTTCGGACCCGTATGAATCGAACAGCGTACGAAAGGAAACGGTTATGGACAGGGCAGGAAATCACGGTAGCATCCAAAAACCGAAGTCTAAACGAGGCCGAAAGAATAAGCTGGTCAAACCGCTTAAAAAGATCGCCACGCGTTCGTGTTCCGAACTGAAGAAATAAAAACTCAACCTCATCTGCAACGAGTGGGCATGTTTAGTAAGAAGTGAGTTTGAAGTGAATAAAATGAGAAGTGAAAAGAAAGATAGTGAACAAATTTCATCTCTTTTACTACTAAAGAAATTTATTGGTTTAAATGAGTTTTGGAATTACCTAACACGTGTAATTTATTTGTAATTTTTTGTACTGAATTAGGTAAATGAATATCAGTACCCAGCAAACATGAAATCGTAATAGAAATGATAATCCAAATCGAATATTTAGAAATTTTCAATAAACATCGTAAACACGTTGGTATTGAGTGATTTTCCACCATTCATTTACGACAAGCTTTGCCTAAAGAAAGTTGAATCGGATAGCAGTTTAGTCAAATCGTAAATATGTCTCCAAAACGTCGAGAATATGCTAATTCAACATTTACGATTTGAGTGAACTGATTTACGATAAATGGGCGGTCCTTCAATTACCACTCTTTCCAGTCTCCTCTCATAAAAAGAGAATCTCACCCATAGAGCTTTTGCGTGGTTCATATCAGTTGATGAGTTGGCATCGCGGTAAGATATCGGACAGCCAACTCGGAGGACTGGAATTCAAATCTCTGTCGGGGCAATTTTTTTTCGTTTATTTTGCTTTTTGTGGGAAAATCGAATCGTTGGAATCTTGTCATTGTAGATATATCGCCTCCAATTTTGTAGCTATATGCTATTTTGGTAAGTTTAATACAATCTTTTCACCTGGTATACATGTTTGAATAATTCTGTTGTTCTTGTGTTATACCTTCATAAATGTTTGCTGGGTAACCATAGAGTATATAGATAAATTGTTTTGTAAAATGTTTTAAAATATATTGAATAAACGGATTTTTTTTTTTTGAAAAAAAAAAATACTGGGTTTCTGCCTACGGCGGAATATAGAATATTGACTTGTTCAACTATAAGGTGAAACGAATATTCGGCCAAATATTCTTTCATGTTTTTCGTCGAGTTTCGTTCGAGATTTTAATTTTCTTCTCTATTTCCCATCGAACTGCCCCTCACGTTTTTTAGTAGATTATTTTCGACCTGCATCTTCTCCAAGTATTGGTCTACCGATTTCCAGAGTTCAATTGTTCACTGAAATGACATCAGACCACTTGTCGCTTCGAAGAATTGTTTGTATATTTTTTACCAATGATGCATGTATAACAGCTTTATTGAAAGTAACAATTTGAAATTTAGTTCTAACAGAACCAAAATTTTCTGAAAACGATGTTTTAATGCTTTTTCACAAACTTATCAAGAGCTATACATTTTAATACCTTTTCGAAAGATACCCCATTTTCTAAGTATGGTGAAAATCGCATGGTTTTAGAAAATTAAAAACAACTGAAGAATCCAATAATTTTACTGACTACGTCAATTTGAAGCACTATCAACCTTAAAACTTTTGAAGCATAAGCGGAACGATTATCTGAAGATATATTTTTTGAAGTTTTTTTAAATTGAGTGTTGCATGTTACCACAGTTGACGGTATCATTTTTTTCTATCGTACGTAATCGCAGGACCGTGCAATCATGGGCGATTTTTTGAAACATTTGAAAAAAAAGGCAAAACAGTACAAAATCTAGGTTAAATTCCAAAAAACGTTAGTAGAAGGTGAATGTTTCTTGTTATATAATTTTTCCTCGGATCACATCAGCAGTGTTTGAATCGTATCTAAGTTTTTAAAAAATTATGGTCTTTTTAAAATTAACTCTAAAAAACTGTTTTTGACACAAAATCTAAAACTTTTCAAAAAGAAATTTGGATTTGTTTTAATTCATTTAGAAAATAATTTGAATAAGCCCGAAAAAAAATCCAGGAGCTTTATAACAATATCTGGGAATCCTGGCCAGATATAACTTACCTCTGATTCTTTATTAAATTTATGGGCAAGTCTGGATATATTCAAGGAAATCTAGGTCAGCTTTCTTCAGCATGATCTACAGTAAAAGATTCTCGGATACACCTAAGATGTTTTTCTGAAAACTTAAGTTTTTGGTGATTGTGCAACTATTTCAACATATATGTGGGGTATTTTTTTTTTCTTTATTTGGTTATGACCGAAGAAGTTTATAAAAACTGTTGACGGTTCCTAGACAGTGTTACAGCTCCAGGGTCGTGTGTACTTATGTAATATGTACTTAAATTTAAAACACTTCCGTTTCTGCCGTTAGGGAAACAGTAAGGATAGGAAGGAAGGGATGGAGATTAAGGATGGATTTTGGAGCTGGAAAGGAGGTAGGATGAATTTTGGAAAGGGTGCTTATTTTATTATGTATCCAAACCCATTTGAAAATTTTGACAAATCTGTTACTGTACAAATTTTCAAAATAAATATTCAGTCCGACCCATCCGGCTAATATATATTTCATTGTACTCGAAAAATAACTAGCTTCCTCTTCAGTGGTAAAACAGACAACCTTATTTATGGGGGTATCACGTTTTAACTGTCCAATACGGCGTGTCGAATTGGATCTTTTCTCGAATTTCAAAAACTCTGTAGCCTAAAAAGTTTCCTTTTTGGTCAAACCAAACAACTATGTTTTTGTAGATTTTTCGAATAAAATCTGAGGATTAGATTTGAAATTTTGCGTGGAAAAACGCAAAAATTTGATCGGAGGATTCACTTTTTTGGTTTTATGTAATTGTTTTGTTGGAAAAATGGAAACCAAAAAAATCTCTGGCTGCAACTTTGCTCAAGACGACAAAGTGGTAGGAATAGCGAGAAAATAGTTATAACGCCCCAAACTGAGTATTCTTTTTTCATGAACAGAAACTAGTATCACTGACAGATTTTCCGTCCAATTTTCAGAAATATTGTTTGAACAAGAAATTGACTGATTTTAGATTCTTTAAATGTTCTGATGAAATGATCTTCATTAGATTCTCTGTTATTTGCAAAAAAGTTAGGACTATCAGAAATTTAGAGTCACAGATGGTTTTGAGCAAATTAAACTAAAATCAAAGTCAGCAAATTGGAAGTACCAAACTGCCCATGTTATAGCCAAGGAAGCGAGCGCGTGGTTAAGATACATAGTGTCGGAGGCTTCAGACTAGGTTTACTCTTGCGAAAAAAGGCATGGATTTGTTCGATCGCAACCAGCTGAACCATTGAAACTGCCAACTTTTGGAGAAAAATGTGATTTGTACAAATAGTTATAAGTTCATGTTCGTTCCTAATCCAAATGTGAAGAAAAAGAGACAGTTCAACCTGATTTAAGTGAATTTTTTGCAAAATCATGGCATCTGGTAGCTCTTAATTTTTGGTGGCCCTAATTTTTTATTGCATATGACAGAGAATCTTATGAAGATCTTTTCATTAGAACATTCCAATTCTTGCAAATAGATAACTATCTTGTTAAAATAATATTTCCGAAAATTGGGCGGAAAATCTGTTGGGTATGCTTGTGTCTTTTCATGAAAAAAGAATGCTCTGTTTTTGGCGCTATAACCATTTTCTCGTTACTCCTATCGCTTTGCCGTCTTGGGCAAAGTTGCAGCCAGCAAGTTTTCCAGTAAGCTCCATATTAGAGTGTCCATTTCCCGGCCACTTTCTCGTTCCCGGGAATCGGAAAATCTGGTGGCCTGTTTCCCGGGAATTCCCGGGATCCCGGGAAATATCCAAAATATGTAAAATATATGCATTTTGATTCAAATATACATAGCTTATCGGACCTTTCGTATATACAAACCTATAATTTGTTCAAAATATACACTTCATGATGTTTTTTAACTTATTTTTAATCAAATAAATCGAACTGTTTTCAACAATGATAAATTAAAAACAGTTTAACGAACTCAAATAAAGAATTTGTCCATGCAATTAGGGGTTGATATTTTTTTTTTATTTGTTTGATCATTCTAACCATTTTTCGTTTTACTGAACCCGTTACATTTTTGCTCTTCATATGAGAAAAAACAAGGTTTATTCATTTTGAGGTTTTGAAGTTCATCTGGCTTTCAAAGCCCAAGGGAAACAAGTGCATAAATGTTACTTTCGAGAAAACACAATCTGTCTACCTGATGTGCGATTTTTCATATATTTTTCGAACTGTTGTTGGTTTTCGTTTAATAAATACGACGTGAAAATACATATAATCTTTTTAAACTAATCTACTTGAAAAAAAATATTGCACCAAACGGCTGCAAAATATATACTGCCACAGGGATCGGAATATTTTCAATGAGTATTGTATGACTACATTTTCGGAAAGAACAATAAGAATGATTCCGGAGGCTTTCAGGCTTTTCCAGAAAAAAATTTCATACATGTCGGGAATTCCCGGGAATGAAACTACGATTCCCGGGAATCGGGAATTCCCGAATTTTTCAAATTCCCGGGAATTCCCGCCCGGGTTCTAATTATGCCCCTACAGTGGCTGGTTTTCAGCTTTTGGCAAAAATTTTAAAATGCATTTTTAAACGTTTTCATCTAGTTTTTCAAGTTTCAGCCCATTAGGAAATAGGCTTTTCAAGTGGCTGAACACGAAACAATAATGTAACCTCCATATTATAGCTATTTTCTATGGTTAAATAAGCGTTTTTCTTAAGGTGGCCATCTTGCCCTTATCTTGCCTATAATAAAATAATTGATATCCTCCGAACAAATGTTCGCGTTTTTAAATCAAACCCCAGGTACCTAGATCTCATTTCAAAAATCTGCCAGAGTTCTGTCGTTCGTTTTGACCAAACTTATGTTGAAGAGTCAAAATTTCAACCAATGAAGGACCAAAATGATTGTTGCGTTAGTGTACTTTAAACCATATTTCTCTAGCATTTGACATTTAGTTCGGGTTCTTGACAGTCAAATGTCAGGTTTTTTTGGGGCCCAAAAAATGTCTATCAAATCTATCATTATCGGCAAAACCAAAGTTTTAAATTATCATTTAAACTTGCAGATAAGATCAATAACTATTATTGAACTTACTGAAAAACTCAAAACTCCCGTCTATTATGAGAAAATTATGGATTTATAAGAATCGCCGCTTAAATGATCCAAAGTAGGGAAACTAACCCTCAATAGACAGCTGCACTAGGTTGCACTAGCACTAACAATTCAGCATAATTTATTATAACGATTTGTCACAAATATGTAGCTAACAGTCCAACCCATATTAATACTATTAATTTCGATTTATTTTTATTGCCCTCTATCGGGGCAGGAAGTTTAGCAAATTGAACGCTTCAGTTTGGAGCATACATATATGTATGAATGGTCGATTTCCTCTCAATCAATGAACGTTTGTTTCGATTTTAAGCCCCTCGCCGAACAAAAAGGCAAGCCCTCTTTTCACACTGCAGACTGGGTTTCGATGCAGAAACACAAACATTCAGGCCACCCCCTCCCGGTTTTGACCCCTGCCTGGTGGCGAATCTCTTCCCCGACGCAATCCGCTACTCTACCGGAAGAATCAGCGGAATTTATGGCTTCAATAAGTGCAAGCAATCCATTCGGGCTGTGTGTTATTTTATGGCATGTATGAGTGAGCCCGAACATGCAGCACAAGCACCCACCTATCATACATTCAACATACCGACTGCAGGAAGCTTTTATTATTTGTTTTCGGTGCTGTTAACCGGATGATGATTATATTTCTTGTGTGGGGCGTGTTTTTGTTTGATGATTCGATTCAATATCATGTCGAATGCACTTGTTGGTACAACGATTTGGTGATTCGAAAGGATATAAAAAAAAGTTCCTTCATCGCTGGTTAGTTATTTGTTACTGGAAGTTGTTAGTCCTAAATACACGTAGATCACTGGGGTGTAAGCTTCTTTCAGGAGTTTTTAACTGTATGGAAGGTATTCCTTATTTGGCATGTGTTCCTTATTTCAACATATAGAGTGATTTTGATTGTTTGTGACGTTGTTTTCCAATTATTACAACAGCAAAAAAATTCATGCAGCGAATCATGTGAAGTTTAATGAAACACATTCAAGTTATCTATCTTCGGAAATTCCATGTAAAATCCATTTTTTTCAGAAGTATGTCCGAATTCATCAAAACTCTTAGCATTTTTCCTATTAAAAACACTCACACTTTCAAAATTCAAGATTCAGGTTCTCGGACTTTTTAACGACTTTAACTGAAGTCCTAGATTTTTTTTAAAAATTATTCGCAATGAGTCCATGAGGAAAGGTTAGCTTTTAAGAGAAGTTAAAGAAAATAACAAATATTTTATTTTGCAAATGCCGAAAAAATTACAGGACTGTACAGGATTTGAACCCACATTCTCCGACATTCTAGCCCATCGCATTATCGACTAAGCTACAGGAGTGTGTAGTATACCCAAAGAGTTCGGGACAGAGCATCAATCTTACCCAGGCAGGAAGAATTTTTTCGTCACAAGCTACTTTGTTAAACTCACCTTCTTTTATTTAAACTCGCCTTAGAATGTCCGGAAACTTCCGGATGTTATTTACTTCCCGAGGGAACTTTCCACCGCTCTGTAATTGGAATGCAATGTACTGAAACAGCAACATCCGGTTTCAGAAAAATTAACCCATCCTTAAATTCCCTGAAAATAAACAGCCCTCGAATTCAATACTGATGTTATGAAATCGCTTGGTACATCTTTGTACCTGAAAATGATCACATTTTCATATGTGATGAAAGAAATTAGAGAAACATGAACTATCAAAGAACGAAAGAACATAAGCCGTAAATATCATGAAAATTTCGAAAAAGATACAACGGCTCACCGACAGGACTTGAACCTGCAATCTCCGCTTCGGTGCAACGGCGCGTTAGCCAATTCCACCACGGTGAACGTGATGGAACCGGCGAACACGAGCAATCGAGCTCTGCCGATCAACTGCTGGACCTTCTATCGAAACACCATGTATATCCCGCATGTGATCTTTCCCTCTATTGATCTCTCTTGTTTCTCTAACCCCACCCATCGACTCGGGATTTTAGCCGAACGAGCACATGGTCGATTGCTTCGGGTTTGCCGCAACTTACGGTCAGATGAAGAAGCAATCAGTGCCGCTCAAGGTTCCGAGCAGACCAGTTACACAGGGAGGTGTTGCTCTGTTGAAATCAATACTGATGTTATGAAATCGCTTGGTACATCTTTGTACCTGAAAATGATCACATTTTCATATGTGATGAAAGAAATTAGAGAAACATGAACTATCAAAGAACGAAAGAACATAAGCCGTAAATATCATGAAAATTTCGAAAAAGATACAACGGCTCACCGACAGGACTTGAACCTGCAATCTCCGCTTCGGTACAACGGCGCGTTAGCCAATTCCACCACGGTGAACGTGATGGAACCGGCGAACACGAGCAATCGAGCTCTGCCGATCAACTGCTGGACCTTCTATCGAAACACCATGTATATCCCGCATGTGATCGCCGGTTCCATCACGTTCACCGTGGTGGAATTGGCTAACGCGCCGTTGTACCGAAGCGGAGATTGCAGGTTCAAGTCCTGTCGGTGAGCCGTTGTATCTTTTTCGAAATTTTCATGATATTTACGGCTTATGTTCTTTCGTTCTTTGATAGTTCATGTTTCTCTAATTTCTTTCATCACATATGAAAATGTGATCATTTTCAGGTACAAAGATGTACCAAGCGATTTCATAACATCAGTATTGATTTCAACAGAGCAACACCTCCCTGTGTAACTGGTCTGCTCGGAACCTTGAGCGGCACTGATTGCTTCTTCATCTGACCGTAAGTTGCGGCAAACCCGAAGCAATCGACCATGTGCTCGTTCGGCTAAAATCCCGAGTCGATGGGTGGGGTTAGAGAAACAAGAGAGATCAATAGAGGGAAAGATCACATGCGGGATATACATGGTGTTTCGATAGAAGGTCCAGCAGTTGATCGGCAGAGCTCGATTGCTCGTGTTCGCCGGTTCCATCACGTTCACCGTGGTGGAATTGGCTAACGCGCCGTTGTACCGAAGCGGAGATTGCAGGTTCAAGTCCTGTCGGTGAGCCGTTGTATCTTTTTCGAAATTTTCATGATATTTACGGCTTATGTTCTTTCGTTCTTTGATAGTTCATGTTTCTCTAATTTCTTTCATCACATATGAAAATGTGATCATTTTCAGGTACAAAGATGTACCAAGCGATTTCATAACATCAGTATTGATTTCAACAGAGCAACACCTCCCTGTGTAACTGGTCTGCTCGGAACCTTGAGCGGCACTGATTGCTTCTTCATCTGACCGTAAGTTGCGGCAAACCCGAAGCAATCGACCATGTGCTCGTTCGGCTAAAATCCCGAGTCGATGGGTGGGGTTAGAGAAACAAGAGAGATCAATAGAGGGAAAGATCACATGCGGGATATACATGGTGTTTCGATAGAAGGTCCAGCAGTTGATCGGCAGAGCTCGATTGCTCGTGTTCGCCGGTTCCATCACGTTCACCGTGGTGGAATTGGCTAACGCGCCGTTGTACCGAAGCGGAGATTGCAGGTTCAAGTCCTGTCGGTGAGCCGTTGTATCTTTTTCGAAATTTTCATGATATTTACGGCTTATGTTCTTTCGTTCTTTGATAGTTCATGTTTCTCTAATTTCTTTCATCACATATGAAAATGTGATCATTTTCAGGTACAAAGATGTACCAAGCGATTTCATAACATCAGTATTGATTTCAACAGAGCAACACCTCCCTGTGTAACTGGTCTGCTCGGAACCTTGAGCGGCACTGATTGCTTCTTCATCTGACCGTAAGTTGCGGCAAACCCGAAGCAATCGACCATGTGCTCGTTCGGCTAAAATCCCGAGTCGATGGGTGGGGTTAGAGAAACAAGAGAGATCAATAGAGGGAAAGATCACATGCGGGATATACATGGTGTTTCGATAGAAGGTCCAGCAGTTGATCGGCAGAGCTCGATTGCTCGTGTTCGCCGGTTCCATCACGTTCACCGTGGTGGAATTGGCTAACGCGCCGTTGTACCGAAGCGGAGATTGCAGGTTCAAGTCCTGTCGGTGAGCCGTTGTATCTTTTTCGAAATTTTCATGATATTTACGGCTTATGTTCTTTCGTTCTTTGATAGTTCATGTTTCTCTAATTTCTTTCATCACATATGAAAATGTGAGCCCTCGAATAAAAAAGATAAATTTGAGTTTGGCTGCGAACTTGAGTTTACCTATCAGAACTTAGTTTTGCGATTGCCCAGTCGAACTCAAAGTTGAGGGCTGTCATTGAAGTTCTGTTTTGAAATAAAAAAACTTAATTTTGAGTTTAAATTAAAGAGCGTGTTCATGATCGGCAGAAAGAAGACTTAAGAATGACCTTAATGGGTTAAATTCCTATAATAAAGAAAAAAGAAGACTAGAGAAATGAAAATAACATGGACGGTGACGAAAAAAATCGCCCTACCTGAACAAGATTGACGCTTTGCTCTAATTTCACTGGGTATACTACAGACTCCTGTAGTATGGTAATGTGTTGACCTGAAAGTCAAAGATCGCTGATTCTAACCCTGTACAGTGGATTCAGTTTTTTTTGACATTTTCCTTATAAAGAGTTATTTAATATTCTTGAATATCTAAGATAATCTAATCTTTCTTGATGGACTCATTTTCATTTTAAAAAAAATAAAATTTTCAACCGATTTATTTGATTGTGCTTATCAATGCTGATTTGCAGCTTCCTTAACACGTTCGTCGCCCAAAAAAAATCTCAGAGCATGAAAGTAAAGCGAGAGAGCTTCAGATTTACAACGCGTGGCAGAACTGAGCGGCAACCTTGCTTAAGAGAGCCGTCACCCATATATGGGTGACGTGGCGACGAACGTGTTAAATCGTCTGACACATTAAATAATAATAAGATATACAATTATTCAACTGTTTTTATTTCAAGTATTTCTCTGGATCATCCTGCAAAATTCCCGTCGATTATCATCAATGATGCTTTTCCTAAATAATGAAACCTTGCAAGGTTAAGTATGGTGAACGTTAAAAAGTTTTCCTCGCCAAATGCTCTTTCACTTTTTTCAATATTTGTGAATTTTTCTCCTAACTTTTCTATCCATCTTTATCAATTTTCAATTCTGATATTCTGTCTACCAGAACATACATTTTCACCGATATACCGAAAATAAAATTACAAAAAACAGAGTTATGAGTTAATCAATTTTTTGGTTGAATGATTCAACTGAATCAAAGCAATCGAAAGATTCCTTTTAATTCAACCACGGTAAATGAAAAGTTCATATACCAGTATTTCGATAGCAACTTACTACCTTCTTTAGTGAACGTTTTCGATTGATCGACAATCGACAATCGAAAACGTTCACTGAAGAAGGTATCAAGTTGCTATCGAAATACTGGTATATGAACTTTTCATTTAACATGGTTGAATTAAAAGGAATCTTTCGATTGCTTTGATTCAGATAAGGTTGAGAGTTAAGAATAAAGAGTTAAGAGATAAGAGTTAAGAGATAAGAGTTAAGAGATAAGAGTTAAGAGATAAGAGTTAAGAGTTAAGAGTTAAGAGTTAAGAGTTAAGAGTTAAGAGTTAAGAGTTAAGAGTTAAGAGTTAAGAGTTAAGAATTAAGAGTTAAGAGTTAAGAGTTAAAAGTTAAAAGTTAAGAGTTAAGAGGTCAGAGTTAAGAGTTAAGAGTTAAGAGTTAAGAGTTAAGAGTTAAGAGTTAAGAGTTAAGAGATAAGAGATAAGAGTTAAGAGTTAAGAGTTAAGAGTTAAGAGTTATGAGTTAAGAGTTAAGAGTTAAGAGTTAAGAGTTAAAAGTTAAGAGTTAAGAGTTAAGAGTTAAGAGTTAAGAGTTAAGAGTTCAGAGTTAAGAGTTGATAGTTCAGAGTTAAGTGTTAAGAGTTAAGAGTAAAGAGTTAAGAGTTAAGAGTTAAGAGTTAAGAGTTAAGAGTTAAGAGTTAAGAGTTAAGAGTTAAGAGTTAAGAGTTAAGAGTTAAGAGTTAAGAGTTAAGAGTTAAGAGTTAAGAGTTAAGAGTTAAGAGTTAAGAGTTAAGAGTTTAGAGTTAAGAGTTAAGAGTTAAGAGTTAAGAGTTAAGAGTTAAGAGTTAAGAGTTAAGAGTTAAGAGTTAAGAGTTAAGAGTTAAGAGATAAGAGATAAGAGTTAAGAGTTAAGAGTTAAGAGTTAAGAGTTATGAGTTAAGAGTTAAGAGTTAAGAGTTAAGAGTTAAAAGTTAAAAGTTAAGAGTTAAGAGTTAAGAGTTAGAAGTTCAGAGTTAAGAGTTGATAGTTCAGAGTTAAGTGTTAAGAGTAAAGAGTTAAGAGTTAAGAGTTTAGAGTTAAGAGTTAAGAGTTAAGAGTTAAGAGTTAAGAGTTAAGAGTTAAGAGTTAAGAGTTTAAGAGTTAAGAGTTAACAGTTAAGAGTTAAGAGTTAAGAGTTAAGAGTTAAGAGTTAAGAGTTAAGAGTTAAGAGTTAAGAGTTAAGAGTTGAGAGTTAAGAGTTAAGAGTTAAGAGTTAAGAGTTAAGAGTTAAGAGTTAAGAGTTAAGAGTTAAGAGTAAGAGTTAAGAGTTAAAGAGTTAAGAGTTAAGAGTTAAGAGTTTAGAGTTAAGAGTTAAGAGTTAAGAGTTAAGAGTTAAGAGTTAAGAGTTAAGAGTTGAGAGTTAAGAGTTAAGAGTTAAGAGTTAAGAGTTAAGAGTTAAGAGTTAAGAGTTAAGAGTTTAGAGTTAAGAGTTAAGAGTTAAGAGTTAAGAGTTAAGAGTTAAGAGTTAAGAGTTAAGAGTTAAGAGTTAAGAGTTAAGAGTTTAAGAGTTAAGAGTTAAGAGTTAAGAGTTAAGAGTTAAGAGTTAAGAGTTAAGAGTTAAGAGTTAAGAGTTAAGAGTTAAGAGTTAAGAGTTAAGAGTTAAGAGTTAAGAGTTAAGAGTTAAGAGTTAAGAGTTAAGAGTTAAGAGTTAAGAGTTAAGAGTTGAGAGTTAAGAGTTAAGAGTTAAGAGTTAAGAGTTAAGAGTTAAGAGTTAAAAAGTTAAAAGTTAAGAGTTAAGAGGTCAGAGTTAAGAGTTAAGAGTTAAGAGTTTAAGAGTTAAGAGTTAAGAGTTAAGAGTTAAGAGTTAAGAGTTAAGAGTTAAGAGTTAAGAGATAAGAGATAAAAGTTAAGAGTTAAGAGTTAAGAGTTAAGAGTTATGAGTTAAGAGTTAAGAGTTAAGAGTTAAGAGTTAAAAGTTAAGAGTTAAGAGTTAAGAGTTAAGAGTTAAGAGTTAAGAGTTCAGAGTTAAGAGTTGATAGTTCAGAGTTAAGTGTTAAGAGTTAAGAGTAAAGAGTTAAGAGTTAAGAGTTAAGAGTTAAGAGTTAAGAGTTAAGAGTTAAGAGTTAAGAGTTAAGAGTTAAGAGTTAAGAGTTAAGAGTTAAAAGTTAAAAGTTAAAAGTTAAGAGTTAAGAGGTCAGAGTTAAGAGTTAAGAGTTCAGAGTTAAGAGTTAAGAGTTAAGAGTTAAGAGATAAGAGATAAGAGTTAAGAGTTAAGAGTTAAGAGTTAAAAGTTAAGAGTTAAGAGTTAAGAGTTAAGAGTTAAGAGTTAAGAGTTAAGAGTTAAGAGTTAAGAGTTTCAGAGTTAAGAGTTGATAGTTCAGAGTTAAGAGTTAAGAGTTAAGAGTAAAGAGTTAAGAGTTAAGAGTTAAGAGTTAAGAGTTTAAGAGTTAAGAGTTAAGAGATAAGAGTTAAGAGTTAAGAGTTTAAGAGGTCAGAGTTAAGAGTTTAGAGTTAAGAGTTAAGAGAGTTAAGAGTTAAGAGTTAAGAGTTAAGAGTTAAGAGTTAAGAGTTAAGAGTTTAAGAGTTAAGAGTAACAGTTAAGAGTTAAGAGTTTTAGAGTTTAGAGTTAAGAGTTAAGAGTTAAGAGTTAAGAGATAAGAGTTAAGAGTTAAGAGTTAAGAGTTAAGAGTTAAGAGTTAGGAGTTAAGAATTAAGAGTTGAAGAGTTAAGAGTTAAGAGTTAAGAGTTAAGAGTTGAGAGTTAAGAGTTAAGAGTTAAGAGTTAAGAGTTAAGAGTTAAGAGTTAAGAGTTAAGAGTTAAGAGTTAAGAGTTAAGAGTTAAGAGTTAAGAGTTAAGAGTTAAGAGTTAAGAGTTAAGAGTTAAGAGTTAAGAGTTAAGAGTTAAGAGTTAAGAGTTAAGAGTTAAGAGTTAAGAGTTAAGAGTTAAGAGTTAAGAGTTAAGAGTTAAGAGTTAAGAGTTAAGAGTTAAGAGTTAAGAGTTAAGAGTTAAGAGTTAAAGAGTTAAGAGTTAAGAGTTAAGAGTTAAGAGTTAAGAGTTAAGAGTTAAGAGTTAAGAGTTAAGAGTTAAGAGTTAAGAGTTAAGAGTTAAGAGTTAAGAGTTAAGAGTTAAGAGTTAAGAGTTAAGAGTTAAGAGTTAAGAGTTAAGAGTTAAGAGTTAAGAGTTAAGAGTTAAGAGTTAAGAGTTAAGAGTTAAGAGTTAAGAGTTAAGAGTTAAGAGTTAAGAGTTAAGAGTTAAGAGTTAAGAGTTAAGAGTTAAGAGTTAAGAGTTAAGAGTTAAGAGTTAAGAGTTAAGAGTTAAGAGCTATGAGTTAGGAGCTAGGAGTTAAGAGTTAAGAGTTAAGATTTGAAAGTTAAGAGTTAAGAGGTTGGAGTTCAGAATTCAGAGTTCAGAGTTGAGAGTTAAGAGTTAAGAGTTATGAGATCAGCGTTGAGAGATGATAGTTTGAGAGTTTTTGGGTTCAGAGCTTAGATTTAAGGTTAATTTCACAGCAAGCCGTGCTCGAGAACGGTCGCGTTTTCGGTCGGTTTCGTTATTTGGTCTTTTCGTTATGTGTTTTTCTGAGAAAAAATCTATCGTTGTGATCTATTTATGAAATAGTGATTTTTTTGCCTATATTTATGGAATATTGTGTGTGAAAATGTTCAGAGAACAAAATGTTCATAAGCCTCAGAGCTAAATATTTTGAAATACGCGAGAATAATTGCTTATAGTTAATACAAATATCTCAAATAGGCTGCGCGTTTTGTTACAATCGGCGTTGTTGCTAACACCCAGATAAACATAAAAATCGCATAACAAATGATAGCTCAAAATCGTTCACAATGTTAATGCGAGTCGCGATTCCTTAAAAATAAGTAATGTAAACGACCGTAAAAATGGTTTCTGATCAGAATCACCAGTCTGATTTGAGGAATTCAATTTTTTCTTGAGATTTATTATTACTGATCACATATTTGAACTTGAAGTGTTGACCTTTAGCGATTTTTCTATTTTCAAAATTTCTATGTGAAATATGTACTAACAAAAATGACTGTTAATGAATATTTAAAACATTTCTCATTATGATGCAATTCAAGCAAAAAAATTTAGCTTCCTTCATTTTTTCCTCCTATTTAATTTAAAGGTTTGTATTCCATTATCGTATTTTGGTAAACCGTGACTATCTCATAAGCTCTTAAGTATTCACCAGATCAATCTTACTCAAGAAATACAAATGATGTGACAGAAATCTAAGTTTATGGAACATTGTTTAATGCTT